>NC_133129.1:186824308-187078111 GCF_048418815.1 Hemitrygon akajei
GTGTTTAGCACGTTGATCTTCATCAGTCAGGTGGTGAGAAGGTGTTTAGCACGTTGATCTTCATCAGTCAGGTGGTGAGAAGGTGTTTAGCACGTTGGTCATCAGTCAGGTGGTGAGAAGGTGTTTAGCACATTGACCTTCATCAGTCAGGTGGTGAGAAGGTGTTTAGCACGTTGGTCATCAGTCAGGTGGTGAGAAGGTGTTTAGCACGTTGGTCATCAGTCAGGTGGTGAGAAGGTGTTTAGCATGTTGACCTTCATCAGTCAGGTGGTGAGAAGGTGTTTAGCACGTTGGTCATCAGTCAGGTGGTGAGAAGGTGTTTAGCACGTTGATCTTCATCAGTCAGGTGGTGAGAAGGTGTTTAGCACGTTGGTCATCAGTCAGGTGGTGAGAAGGTGTTTAGCACATTGACCGTCATCAGTCAGGTGGTGAGAAGGTGTTTAGCACGTTGGTCATCAGTCAGGTGGTGAGAAGGTGTTTAGCATGTTGACCGTCACCAGTCAGGTGGTGAGAAGGTGTTTAGCACATTGACCTTCATCAGTCAGGTGGTGAGAAGGTGTTTAGCACATTGACCTTCATCAGTCAGGTGGTGAGAAGGTGTTTAGCACGTTGGTCATCAGTCAGGTGGTGAGAAGGTGTTTAGCATGTTGGTCATCAGTCAGGTGGTGAGAAGGTGTTTAGCACGTTGACCTTCATCAGTCAGGTGGTGAGAAGGTGTTTAGCACGTTGACCTTCATCAGTCAGGTGGTGAGAAGGTGTTTAGCACGTTGGTCATCAGTCAGGTGGTGAGAAGGTGTTTAGCACGTTGGTCATCAGTCAGGTGGTGAGAAGGTGTTTAGCATGTTGGTCATCAGTCAGGTGGTGAGAAGGTGTTTAGCACGTTGACCTTCATCAGTCAGGTGGTGAGAAGGTGTTTAGCATATTGATCTTCATCAGTCAGGTGGTGAGAAGGTGTTTAGCACGTTGGTCATCAGTCAGGTGGTGAGAGGGTGTTTAGCACGTTGATCATCAGTCAGTTGGTGAGAAGGTGTTTAGCACATTGGTCATCAGTCAGGTGGTGAGAAGGTGTTTAGCATGTTGGTCATCAGTCAGGTGGTGAGAAGGTGTTTAGCATGTTGGTCATCAGTCAGGTGGTGAGAAGGTGTTTAGCATGTTGACCTTCATCAGTCAGGTGGTGAGAAGGTGTTTAGCACGTTGGTCATCAGTCAGGTGGTGAGAAGGTGTTTAGCACATTGACCTTCATCAGTCAGGTGGTGAGAAGGTGTTTAGCACATTGACCTTCATCAGTCAGGTGGTGAGAAGGTGTTTAGCACATTGACCTTCATCAGTCAGGTGGTGAGAAGGTGTTTAGCACATTGACCTTCATCAGTCAGGTGGTGAGAAGGTGTTTAGCACGTTGGTCATCAGTCAGGTGGTGAGAAGGTGTTTAGCACATTGACCTTCATCAGTCAGGTGGTGAGAAGGTGTTTAGCATGTTGGTCATCAGTCAGGTGGTGAGAAGGTGTTTAGCATGTTGGTCATCAGTCAGGTGGTGAGAAGGTGTTTAGCATGTTGACCTTCATCAGTCAGGTGGTGAGAAGGTGTTTAGCACGTTGGTCATCAGTCAGGTGGTGAGAAGGTGTTTAGCACATTGACCTTCATCAGTCAGGTGGTGAGAAGGTGTTTAGCACGTTGGTCATCAGTCAGGTGGTGAGATGGTGTTTAGCATGTTGGTCATCAGTCAGGTGGTGAGAAGGTGTTTAGCACATTGACCTTCATCAGTCAGGTGGTGAGAAGGTGTTTAGCACGTTGGTCATCAGTCAGGTGGTGAGAAGGTGTTTAGCATGTTGACCTTCATCAGTCAGGTGGTGAGAAGGTGTTTAGCACGTTGGTCATCAGTCAGGTGGTGAGAAGGTGTTTAGCACGTTGATCTTCATCAGTCAGGTGGTGAGAAGGTGTTTAGCACGTTGATCTTCATCAGTCAGGTGGTGAGAAGGTGTTTAGCACGTTGATCTTCATCAGTCAGGTGGTGAGAAGGTGTTTAGCACGTTGATCTTCATCAGTCAGGTGGTGAGAAGGTGTTTAGCACATTGACCTTCATCAGTCAGGTGGTGAGAAGGTGTTTAGCACGTTGGTCATCAGTCAGGTGGTGAGAAGGTGTTTAGCACGTTGGTCATCAGTCAGGTGGTGAGAAGGTGTTTAGCATGTTGACCTTCATCAGTCAGGTGGTGAGAAGGTGTTTAGCACGTTGGTCATCAGTCAGGTGGTGAGAAGGTGTTTAGCACGTTGATCTTCATCAGTCAGGTGGTGAGAAGGTGTTTAGCACGTTGGTCATCAGTCAGGTGGTGAGAAGGTGTTTAGCACGTTGATCTTCATCAGTCAGGTGTTGAGAAGGTGTTTAGCACATTGATCTTCATCAGTCAGGTGGTGAGAAGGTGTTTAGCACGTTGATCTTCATCAGTCAGGTGGTGAGAAGGTGTTTAGCACATTGACCTTCATCAGTCAGGTGGTGAGAAGGTGTTTAGCACGTTGGTCATCAGTCAGGTGGTGAGAAGGTGTTTAGCACGTTGGTCATCAGTCAGGTGGTGAGAAGGTGTTTAGCACGTTGGTCATCAGTCAGGTGGTGAGAAGGTGTTTAGCACGTTGGTCATCAGTCAGGTGGTGAGAAGGTGTTTAGCACATTGACCTTCATCAGTCAGGTGGTGAGAAGGTGTTTAGCACATTGACCTTCATCAGTCAGGTGGTGAGAAGGTGTTTAGCACGTTGACCTTCATCAGTCAGGTGGTGAGAAGGTGTTTAGCACGTTGGTCATCAGTCAGGTGGTGAGAAGGTGTTTATCACGTTGACCTTCATCAGTCAGGTGGTGAGAAGGTGTTTAGCACGTTGGTCATCAGTCAGGTGGTGAGAAGGTGTTTAGCACATTGGTCATCAGTCAGGTGGTGAGAAGGTGTTTAGCACGTTGGTCATCAGTCAGGTGGTGAGAAGGTGTTTAGCACATTGACCTTCATCAGTCAGGTGGTGAGAAGGTGTTTAGCATGTTGGTCATCAGTCAGGTGGTGAGAAGGTGTTTAGCATGTTGGTCATCAGTCAGGTGGTGAGAAGGTGTTTAGCACATTGGTCATCAGTCAGGTGGTGAGAGGGTGTTTAGCACGTTGGTCATCAGTCAGGTGGTGAGAGGGTGTTTAGCACGTTGATCTTCATCAGTCAGTTGGTGAGAAGGTGTTTAGCATGTTGGTCATCAGTCAGGTGGTGAGAAGGTGTTTAGCATGTTGGTCATCAGTCAGGTGGTGAGAAGGTGTTTAGCATGTTGACCTTCATCAGTCAGGTGGTGAGAAGGTGTTTAGCATGTTGGTCATCAGTCAGGTGGTGAGAAGGTGTTTAGCATGTTGACCTTCATCAGTCAGGTGGTGAGAAGGTGTTTAGCATGTTGGTCATCAGTCAGGTGGTGAGAAGGTGTTTAGCATGTTGACCTTCATCAGTCAGGTGGTGAGAAGGTGTTTAGCATGTTGGTCATCAGTCAGGTGGTGAGAAGGTGTTTAGCACATTGACCTTCATCAGTCAGGTGGTGAGAAGGTGTTTAGCACGTTGGTCATCAGTCAGGTGGTGAGAAGGTGTTTAGCATGTTGGTCATCAGTCAGGTGGTGAGAAGGTGTTTAGCACGTTGGTCATCAGTCAGGTGGTGAGAAGGTGTTTAGCATGTTGGTCATCAGTCAGGTGGTGAGAAGGTGTTTAGCACGTTGGTCATCAGTCAGGTGGTGAGAAGGTGTTTAGCATGTTGGTCATCAGTCAGGTGGTGAGAAGGTGTTTAGCATGTTGACCTTCATCAGTCAGGTGGTGAGAAGGTGTTTAGCACATTGATCTTCATCAGTCAGGTGTTGAGAAGGTGTTTAGCATGTTGGTCATCAGTCAGGTGGTGAGAAGGTGTTTAGCACGTTGGTCATCAGTCAGGT
Source organism: Hemitrygon akajei (assembly GCF_048418815.1). NCBI lineage: Eukaryota > Metazoa > Chordata > Chondrichthyes > Myliobatiformes > Dasyatidae > Hemitrygon > Hemitrygon akajei. The sequence goes on from NC_133129.1 coordinate 186,828,238, forward strand.
GTTGAGAAGGTGTTTAGCACGTTGGTCATCAGTCAGGTGGTGAGATGGTGTTTAGCACGTTGGTCATCAGTCAGGTGGTGAGAAGGTGTTTAGCACGTTGGTCATCAGTCAGGTGGTGAGATGGTGTTTAGCACGTTGGTCATCAGTCAGGTGTTGAGAAGGTGTTTAGCACGTTGGTCATCAGTCAGGTGGTGAGAAGGTGTTTAGCACATTGGTCATCAGTCAGGTGGTGAGAAGGTGTTTAGCACGTTTGTCATCAGTCAGGTGGTGAGAAGGTGTTTAGCACGTTGACCGTCATCAGTCAGGTGGTGAGAAGGTGTTTAGCACGTTGGTCATCAGTCAGGTGGTGAGAAGGTGTTTAGCACATTGGTCATCAGTCAGGTGGTGAGAAGGTGTTTAGCATGTTGGTCACCAGTCAGGTGGTGAGAAGGTGTTTAGCACGTTGGTCATCAGTCAGGTGGTGAGAAGGTGTTTAGCACGTTGGTCATCAGTCAGGTGGTGAGAAGGTGTTTAGCACATTGGTCATCAGTCAGGTGGTGAGAAGGTGTTTAGCATGTTGACCGTCACCAGTCAGGTGGTGAGAAGGTGTTTAGCACATTGGTCACCAGTCAGGTGGTGAGAAGGTGTTTAGCACATTGACCTTCATCAGTCAGGTGGTGAGAAGGTGTTTAGCATGTTGGTCACCAGTCAGGTGGTGAGAAGGTGTTTAGCACATTGACCTTCATCAGTCAGGTGGTGAGAAGGTGTTTAGCACATTGACCTTCATCAGTCAGGTGGTGAGAAGGTGTTTAGCACGTTGGTCATCAGTCAGGTGGTGAGAAGGTGTTTAGCACATTGACCTTCATCAGTCAGGTGGTGAGAAGGTGTTTAGCACGTTGGTCACCAGTCAGGTGGTGAGAAGGTGTTTAGCACATTGACCTTCATCAGTCAGGTGGTGAGAAGGTGTTTAGCACGTTGGTCATCAGTCAGGTGGTGAGAAGGTGTTTAGCATGTTGGTCATCAGTCAGGTGGTGAGAAGGTGTTTAGCACGTTGACCTTCATCAGTCAGGTGGTGAGAAGGTGTTTAGCACGTTGACCTTCATCAGTCAGGTGGTGAGAAGGTGTTTAGCACGTTGGTCACCAGTCAGGTGGTGAGAAGGTGTTTAGCACGTTGACCTTCATCAGTCAGGTGGTGAGAAGGTGTTTAGCACGTTGACCTTCATCAGTCAGGTGGTGAGAAGGTGTTTAGCACGTTGATCTTCATCAGTCAGGTGGTGAGAAGGTGTTTAGCACGTTGGTCGTCAGTCAGGTGGTGAGAAGGTGTTTAGCATGTTGGTCATCAGTCAGGTGGTGAGAAGGTGTTTAGCATGTTGGTCATCAGTCAGGTGGTGAGAACGTGTTTAGCACATTGACCTTCATCAGTCAGGTGGTGAGAAGGTGTTTAGCACGTTGACCATCATCAGTCAGGTGGTGAGAAGGTGTTTAGCACGTTGGTCGTCAGTCAGGTGGTGAGAAGGTGTTTAGCATGTTGGTCATCAGTCAGGTGGTGAGAAGGTGTTTAGCACGTTGACCTTCATCAGTCAGGTGGTGAGAAGGTGTTTAGCACGTTGACCATCATCAGTCAGGTGGTGAGAAGGTGTTTAGCACGTTGGTCGTCAGTCAGGTGGTGAGAAGGTGTTTAGCATGTTGGTCATCAGTCAGGTGGTGAGGAGGTGTTTAGCATGTTGGTCATCAGTCAGGTGGTGAGAAGGTGTTTAGCATGTTGGTCATCAGTCAGGTGGTGAGAAGGTGTTTAGCATGTTGGTCATCAGTCAGGTGGTGAGAACGTGTTTAGCACATTGACCTTCATCAGTCAGGTGGTGAGAAGGTGTTTAGCACGTTGACCATCATCAGTCAGGTGGTGAGAAGGTGTTTAGCACGTTGGTCGTCAGTCAGGTGGTGAGAAGGTGTTTAGCATGTTGGTCATCAGTCAGGTGGTGAGGAGGTGTTTAGCATGTTGGTCATCAGTCAGGTGGTGAGAAGGTGTTTAGCACGTTGACCTTCATCAGTCAGGTGGTGAGAAGGTGTTTAGCACGTTGACCTTCATCAGTCAGGCGGTGAGAAGGTGTTTAGCACGTTGGTCATCAGTCAGGTGGTGAGAAGGTGTTTAGCACGTTGGTCATCAGTCAGGTGGTGAGAAGGTGTTTAGCACGTTGGTCATCAGTCAGGTGCTGGGTCCAGGATCTGGGACATTATGCTGCTGTTGCACTCGTCATTGATGTGGTTTCACTTGGTGTTTGCACAGTCCTGGTCACCCTATTGTAGGAAGGTTGTAGTTAAACTGAAATGAGCATGGTGAAGGTTTATGAGGATGTTACCAGGACTTGAGGGCCTGAGTTACAGAGCGAGGTTGACCAGGCTAAGGTTAGGGTCTTTATTCCCTGGAATGCTTGAGAATGAGGGACAACCTACTAGAAATGTTTAAAGTTATGAGATGGATGGTAACAGTCTATTCCCCAAGTAGTGTAGTCCCACCCTAGGAAACATAGATTTGGGATGTGTGGGAAAGGGTTAAAGGGAACATGGGGGCAAATTTTCGCACAGTGAGTTGGTGAGTATATGGAGCGAGCTGCCACAGGAAGAGGTTGAGGCGGGTACAATAGTATCATTTAAGCAGAACTTGGAGGGGTAGGGATTAGAGGGATATGGGCTGAAGTTGGAAGTTGCTTGGTGGGCAGCATGATCAGTCTGGATTGATTGGGCCAAAGGGTCTGTATCAGGTATATTGCTCTCTACTGTATTTATGTCCTTGGTGGTAGGTAGGCTGTTGCTGGTGATGTGTTGAGCAGTTATGACAAGCTGCTGTAGAGTCTGTCAGGACACTGGTTTGAGGAAGGGTGGGTGCCGGGGAGAGGGAGCTCATTCAGTGTATCTGCACTCTGACCGTGTCACCAATCCTTCTCTCTGCTTTTCATTCGCTGCCTTCCCACTTCTCCAAGCTTTTCCATACCCTTGGCATTCCCAACACAGGGTGACTGCTCCACCAACATCTCCGGTCGGGGGTCACCGTTACTAGAAACCAGATTGGACCTACCACAGAGAGGGTGGTAGTGAGGAACCAAGACTCTGAGTTCATGGATGGCAAGTGGTCCCCATGAGACTATGTCTGTGGACTTGGACAAGGCAGTGAGAGATTGTGGCAAGGTTGGGTGATGGAGGAGCTTCCTGACAAACTCCAGAATGAAGATGAGAAGAGCAGGCAACGTGTTCCGTGTGAGAGCTGACTGGGGTATGCTGCTGGACAGAGGGTCCCAGTGACCACCTTGGTTCATGCTCCTTGCACCTCAAGGAACTTCCAACGATGAGCTGGAACCTGAGTTTTGGGCGTGTCATAGGGAGAAGGATTTGGATATCCTCAGGAAGGGGGTTTCAGGGAGGCACATCTGGTGCAGAGGGGTGTTTGGGGTGGCGATGTCAGGGGGAGGGTTTCAGGCAGTGCATTGTGTGTGTGGGGGTGGGGTTTGGGTCGGTGTGGTCTGGAGAGGGTTTCGGTACAGTACATTCAGTGTGTGGGGGTGGGGTTTGGGACGGTGTGGTCTGGAGAGGGTTTCGGTACAGTACATTTGTTGTGTTTTTTGTGGTGTGTTCGGTGGGGGGTGTGGGTGGGTTTCGGGCTGCATGATTGATCAGTCAGTTATGTTATCCGAGTGCTGCAAGAACTGCAGGATTGGTCATTGAGGATGAGGGGGTGACATTGAGGTTGGTGAAAAGGGCTTATGAATTGGTTGGAGTCGCGGCCGCCAAGCAGAATCGAAGAGATAAGAGGAGGTATGATCAAAAGGTGAGGTTTTCCCAACTCTTAACTCTTTCCCCTTAACCCCTCCCCCCTAACATCCCTATTAAAAAAAAAAAGAGAAAAAAAAAGGAATGCCTGGATATTGGAGGGTCCCCACACGCTCCACGCAGTTCGTAATAACTTTAGTGTATGTATTTATTTCTTTCCCCAAGTAACCAATTATTTCATCTTCGGAGCACCTATATATTTAATCCTGTCTTTTGTAAATAAGGGCGCCAAATTTTCAAAAATGTTTCATATTTATCTCTTAAATTGTAAGTGATTTTTTCAAGTGGAATACAGCCATAAATTTCGTTCTTCCAACGATCTATACTTAGATATGTATCCGATTTCCAAGTCACTGCAATAGCTTTTTTGGCTACTGCCAATGCAATTTTTATAAATTCTTTCTGATATTTATTCAATCTGGATATCGGTTTTATCCCTTCAATATTACCTAGTAAAAGTAATATTGGGTTGTGTGGAAGTTGTATTCCAATAATTTGTTCCAGTAAAACTCTTAAATTTGTCCAAAAAGGTTGAATTTTAGAGCAAGACCAAGTAGAATGTAAAAAAGTACCAATTTCTTGGTTACATCGAAAACACTGATCAGATAGATTTGGGTTTAATTTGTTTATTTTTTGTGGTGTAATATATAGTTGATGTAAAAAATTGTATTGCACTAATCTTAATCGAACGTTTATTGTATTTGTCATACTCTCAAGACATAGTCTTGACCAGTTTTTTTCTTCAATTTTGATATTCAAATCACTTTCCCATTTTTGTCTTGACTTATGGACTCCTTGTTTAATTGCCTGTTTTTGAATCAAATTATACATACAAGAGATAAATTTTTTAATCTTTCCTTTTTGAATTAAAGTTTCTATTTCATTGGGTTTCGGTAGTAACATTGTTTGACCTAGCTTTTCTCTTAAATAAGCCCTTAGTTGAAAGTAACAAAAAAGAGTGTTGTTTGATACTTTATATTTATTCTTTAATTGATCAAATGACATTAATATACCTCCTTCAAAACAATCTCCTATATATCTAATCCCTTTTTGAAACCAATTATATAAAAGTTGATTATCCATTGTAAAAGGAATAAGTCTATTTTGGATTAAAGATCTCTTTGCTAATAAGGATTTCTTTGTCTCATCGTCAACATTTATCTTATTCCATAAATCAATCAAATGTTTTAATATAGGAGATTCTTTCTTTTCCCGTATCCATTTAGATTCCCATTTATATATAAAGTCTTCTGGTATGTTTTCTCCTATTTTATCTAGTTCTATTCTGATCCATGCCGGTTTGTCTTTCTCAAAAAAGGATGCAATAAATCTAAGTTGATTTGCTTTATAATAATTCTTAAAATTTGGAAGTTGTAACCCTCCTAGCTCAAATTTCCATGTCAATTTTTCCAACGATATTCTTGACATCTTGCCTTTCCAAAGAAACTTACTCACATATTTATTCAGCTCTTGAAAAAAACTTCTGGGGTAATTGTATTGGTAGTGATTGAAATAAGTATTGTAATCTAGGGAATATATTCATTTTTATGGTATTTACTCTACCTACTAATGTTATTGGTAATACCATCCATTTATCAAGATCTTCTTGAATTTTTTTCAATAGTGGTAAATAATTTAATTTGTATATGTTCTTTATATCATTATCGACTCTTATACCTAAATATTTTATACCATTTGCCGGCCATCTAAATTGGGTTATTGATCGACATTGATTATAGTCTCCTTTAGTAAGAGGTAAAATTTCACTTTTATCCCAATTTATTTTGTAACCTGATACTTTCCCATATTCTTCTAATCTATAGGATAATTTACGCAACGATTGCAATGGGTTTGTTAGATAAAGTAGAACATCATCAGCAAATAAGTTAATCTTGTATTCTTCCTGGTTAACTCTAAAACCCTTAATATCTGGGTCCATTCTGATCAATTCAGCTAATGGCTCTATCGCCAACACAAATAAAGCAGGTGACAATGGACAACCTTGCCTAGTTGACCTTGTTAACTGAAATGGTGTTGAAATTTGACCATTTGTCACTACTTTAGCTTTGGGATTAGTATTTAAGGTTTTAATCCATTTTATAAAAGATACTCCTAATCCGTATTTTTCCAATACTTTAAATAAAAAATCCCACTCCAATCTATCAAATGCTTTTTCTGCATCTAAAGCAACTGCCACGCTCATTTCCTCCCTCTTCTGTGCTAAATGAATTATACTAAATAAGCGAGTTACATTATCTGCTGATTGTCTATTTTTAATAAATCCTGTTTGATCCATATGTACTAATTTTGGTAAGCATTTAGATAATCTATTAGATAAGATTTTTGCTATTATTTTATAATCAGTATTTAATAAAGAAATCGGTCTATATGATGATGGCTTTAAAGGATCTCTATCTTTTTTTGGCAATACTATTAAAATAGCTGTCGAAAAGGATTCTGGAAGTTTATGCGTTCTTTCCGCTTGGCGTATTAACTCCATAAGAGGAGGAATTAATAAATCTTTAAACTTTTTATAGAATTCAGGCGGAAAACCATCTTCTCCTGGAGATTTATTACTTTGAAGTGATCCTAGGGCTTCTTCGACCTCTTTCAATGTAAAAGGCATATCTAATCCCTTCTGTTCTTCCGTATTTAATTTTGGAAGAGTTATTTGTGATAGAAACCTTTCTATCTTGACATTGTCATTTTGTGATTCTGATTTGTACAACTCAGAGTAAAAATTCTTAAAAGCTTCATTAATTTCTAAAGGTTTATAAGTAATTTTATTTACTCTTGTTCGAATTGCATTTATTGTTTTAGAAGTCTGGTCTGTTTTTAGCTGCCATGCAAGAACTTTATGTGATCTTTCACCTAGTTCATAATATCTTTGTTTAGTTCTCATAATTGCTTTTTCCGTTTGATATGTTTGGAGCGTATTATATTGTAACTTCTTGTTAATAAGTTGTCTTCGTTTTTCTTCTGTCATATTTCTTTGGGATTCTTTTTCTAATTTTGTAATCTCTTTTTCCAATTGATCTATTTCTATCATATATTCCTTCTTAATTTTAGAAGTATAACTTATTATCTGACCTCTCAAGTATGCCTTCATTGCTTCCCACACTATAAATTTATCATCAACTGAATGTGAATTTATATCTAAAAAGAACTGAATCTGATTTTTCATAAAATCACAAAAGTCTTGACGTTTTAATAATATTGAATTAAATCTCCACCTATAAACTGATTCCTCTTTATCTATCATTATCATTGTCATTATTAAAGGAGAATGATCTGACAATATTCTTGCTTTATATTCCACATTTTTCACTCTATCTTGAATATTTGTTGATAATAGGAAAAAGTCTATCCTTGAATATGTTTTATGTCTATTTGAATAAAATGAATAATCTCTTTCTTTTGGATTAATTCTTCTCCATATATCAATCAGATTTAAGTCTTTCATCAATGATAGAGTTAATTTTACTGCTTTTGATTTTGTAACAACCTTTGTTGATCTATCTAAAGCTGGATCTAGACAAAAATTAAAATCTCCACCTATTAATATTTTATCATGTGCATTGGCCAAATTCAAAAAGACCTCCTGTATGAATTTTACATCATTTTCATTTGGTGCATAAATGTTCATAAGGGTCCATAGTTCTGAAAAAATTTGACAGTGTATAATTAGATATCTCCCCACCGAATCAATTAATACGTTTTGTATTTTAATTGGTAGATTTTTGTTAACCAAAATTGCAACTCCTCTCGCCTTTGAATTAAATGAAGCTGCAATAACATTTCCAACCCAGTCTCTTTTTAATTTCTGATGTTCTATGTCTGTTAAATGAGTTTCTTGTAAAAAAGCTATATCTGTTTTCATTTTTTTAATATATGTTAAAATTCTTTTTCTTTTTACTGGCCCATTAAACCCATTAACATTAAAACTTAAAAAGTTTAGTAGATTAGTCATTATTTTTTTTATTACATTATTCCAATCTGTAATAATACCTAATCTTTCCACTTTCGTGGTATCTTGGGAAATCTTTATAAAAATCGTGTTGCTATGTGTGTCCCCACCAATCATCCAGGCTAAAAGATAGAAGAAAATTAAAATATAAAGAAAAAAACAAAATACCCCCCTACTAATGTTGTGGAAAAAAAACACAACATTACCCCCCTCTGCTGTACGGGTCATGGCAACCGCCATGATTACACACGTGAATCCCGCAGTAACCGATCCAAAGCTCCCCAGCCCCCCCGCAACACAAAAACGTATATGTATAAGAAGAGAAAAAAAAAGAAATACCATTCTCATTTAGTATTTCTAAAATTTTGCTTTTCTCTTCTATAATATCCATAAATGTCCATCACTTCTGTTCGTTGGGTCTATCTTCATCTTTAATCCATTACGTTTGGAAGTCTCTATGCGTAATTAGTGAATAGATGGAAGTTCTTGTACAAACTCCTCCGCTTTTCGATAATCGGGAAAAAAATTTTTTCCTTCCTCCAAAAAAATTATCAGTGTTGCTGGATGACGCATTGTAAATTTATAACCCTTTACCCATAAGGCTTTTTTCGCTGGGTTAAATTCCTTCTTTCTCTTCAACAGGTTGTAACTTATATCCGGATAAAAAAGAACTGGTTTTCCTGCTATCATCAATGGCCCGTTTCTATTTTTGGCACTTTGGGCAGCGGCCTTCAGGATCTTTTCTTTGTCTTGGTATCGTAAGCATTTTATCAAAATTGATCGTGGGTTTTGATCAGCTCGAGGTCTTGGCCTTAAGGATCTATGAGCCCTTTCGATCTCAATTGGAATTTCTCCTTCCATTTCCAACTTTTCAGGGATCCATTTTTGAAAAAAATTTATTGGATCTTCTCCTTCTATATCTTCTTTAAGTCCAACAATTTTAATATTATTTCGTCTACTGAAATTTTCAAGCTTATCAATTTGTTCCATAAATTGTTTTCTTTCTGATGCCCAAGCAGCATTTTCATTTTCTATTTTGTCCATTCTTTCAACCATGTCCTCCGTTGTAGTTTCCAAGTCCGTAATTCTTTTTTCCATTTTTTCCTGTCTCTTTGTCATTTTATCAAGCATAATCTCCATTTTGGTCATTTTTTTTCGAGTATTTTTTGATTATTTTTAATGTGTCTAATTTACGCATTATCTGCCTCAAAGTCTTTTCTATATTTCTAGAAGGACTTTTAACTTCTTCTTCATCTGATCTTTCCGAGACGCTTGACTCTCCCTCCGATTCACTATCACTTTCAGTTGCAGTGGTAGCTGGGCTTTGTAGTTCTTGTTGCTCCCGTTTGCGCATGCTCCGTCCTTCGCGTTTGCGCAATTCACGATGACCCTTCCCTTTAGGAATGGCCATTGTTGCCACGGTCTCTTGTTCCGCCTCGCCGGTGGCACAACGTACCTGAGACCGCGGTTCCTTGGCAGACGTGGGCCCCGCTCTTGTTCCAACTTGCGTAATCTTCCCGGTATTAGTTTTCTTCATCTTCCTTCTTTGAGGCAGAGCTTGACACAATCCGGAGTAGTTTATAAGTAACTTTTAGAAGGTACTGACTAACTTTTCTTCATTTAGACATTAATTTATTAACTTTTTACGGGAGAGCTGGGTTCCAGCATCTCGATCCTACGTCATCACGTGACGTCCCCTCCAGCCCAAGATCTTAAGGCACAAACTAACGGAGATGGGAGTAGACTCTCACATGGTGGATTGGATAGTGGACTACTTGGCAGATAGACCTCAGTATGTGCGGTTGGGAGACTGTAGGTCTGACACGGTGGTCAGCAGCACAGGAGCGCCGCAGGGGACCGTGCTCTCTCCAGTCCTGTTCACCCTGTACACATCAGACTTCTAATATAACTCGGAGTCCTGCCATGTGCAGAAGTTCGTTGATGACACGGCCATAGTGGGGTGTGTCAGGAATGGACAGGAGGAGGAGTATAGGAAACTGATACAATACTTTGTGATATGGTGCAACTCAAACTACCTGCGTCTCAATATCACCAAGACCAAGGAGATGGTGGTGGACTTTAGGAGATCTCGGCCTCATATGGAGCCAGTGATCATTAATGGAGAATGTGTGGAGCAGGTTAAGACCTACAAGTATCTGGGAGTACAGTTAGATGAGAAGCTAGACTGGACTGCCAACACAGATGCCTTGTGCAGGAAGGCACAGAGTCGACTGTACTTCCTTAGAAGGTTGGCGTCATTCAATGTTTGTAGTGAGATGCTGAAGATGTTCTATAGGTCAGTTGTGGAGAGCGCCCTCTTCTTTGTGGTGGCGTGTTGGGGAAACCACAACCAAAGGAGTTGAATGACTTCAGACCTGTTGCCTTGACGTCGCATGTGATGAAGACCATGGAGCGGCTGATAATACAGAATCTGAGGCCACAAACCAGGCACGCCTGGGACAATACAGGGGGTGGGGTTTGGGACGGTGTGGTCTGGAGAGGGTTTCGGTACAGTACATTCAGTGTTTGTGGGGGTGGGGTTTGGGACGGTGTGGTCTGGAGAGGGTTTCGGTACAGTACATTCAGTGTGTGTGTGGGTGGGGTTTGGGACGGTGTGGTCTGGAGAGGGTTTCGGTACAGTACATTCAGTGTGTGTGGGTGGGGTTTGGGACGGTGTGGTCTGGAGAGGGTTTCAGTACAGTACATTCAGTGTGTGTGGGTGGGGTTTGGGACGGTGTGGTCTGGAGAGGGTTTCAGTACAGTACATTCAGTGTGTGTGGGGTTGGGGTTTGGGACGGTGTGGTCTGGAGAGGGTTTCGGTACAGTACATTCAGTGTGTGTGGGGTTGGGGTTTGGGACGGTGTGGTCTGGAGAGGGTTTCGGTACAGTACATTCAGTGTGTGTGGGTGGGGTTTGGGACGGTGTGGTCTGGAGAGGGTTTCGGTACAGTACATTTGTTGTGTTTTTTGTGGTGTGTTCGGTGGGGGGTGTGGGTGGGTTTCGGGCTGCATGATTGATCAGTCAGTTATGTTATCCGAGTGCTGCAAGAACTGCAGGATTGGTCATTGAGGATGAGGGGGTGACATTAACCTCTGCATCGTCCAGCAGGTTTACAGTTCTGGCTGTGGGAAATGCTGACTGCAGGGAAGATGAGCAAACTGACCTCAGCACTGTAGGAGCAGGGGAGTCCATTTGGCCCATCTTACGCTGCCCTGTTGTTCTTCTACTTGGCACCAACCCCACAATATCCAGCGTGCATGTGTCTGTATATACAATATAGCGTATATATGCATACATATGCTTATTGTTGTAATTAGTACTGTATATTTTACGTTTTGCTCTGTACTGTTGCTGCAAAAGAGGAGCTGAGGAGCAGTGTTTTCACACAGATGATAGAGACATCGAGCAATCCAGCAATGATATCGGCCCTTGGCCCAACTGACCTTGCTACCACAGTGTTCACCCATATAATGCCTCTAGATCCCATTTCCTGTGTTCAGCCCATATCCCTCTTGGGCTCATCTTAAATTAGACTATTGTATCTGCCTCAACCACTTCCTTTGGCAACTCGTCAGGGTGCGGCATGCAACAAACAACGACATTCAACAATGATAAAAAATTATGTAAAAATAAAGTTAGAGGTTAAAGTACAGACATGGTTGCCGTTTCTATAGCTTTGGGTTTTTATAGTATGGCCGTACTGGCTCCATGCCCAAGCCTCCTCCTCTTACAGCCGGGCTTGGGATTATCCATCCATGACAGAGTTAACGCCCAACCCCTCGTTTGCAGCCGCACTTGGGACTGTACATGGCGGAGTTATAAATACCAGCAATTGTTTACAATGTAAACAGTGTTATAAGAAGTAGTTTAAAGTAACAGAGGTAACCAACAGAGGCCACCCCCCCCCCCCCCCCCGCCCTGTGATAGTGTCACCCTCTGGGACCACCACCTGGACCTGGTTACGTCTGTACTGGAGCTGTTGTCAGTTGAACGTGCAGGTACAGGTTGCCATTAAGAAGTTGGGTAGCTGAGTGGAAGGGTTATAAGACCATAAGATATAGGAGCAGAAGTAGGCCATTCAGCCCATCGAGTCTGCTCTGCTAGTCAATCATGGGTTGATCCAATTTTTCCAGTCATCTCCACTCCCCTGCTTTCTCTCCATACCCTTTGATGCCCTGGCAAATCAAGAACCTATCAATCTCTGTCTTAAATGCACTCAGTGACTTGGCCTCCACAGCTGCATGTGGCAACAACTTCCACAGATTTACCACCCTCTGACTAAAGTAATTTCTCCTCATATCAGTTCTAAATGGACGCCCTTCAATCCTGAAGTCTTGTCCTAGACTCCCCTACCATGAGAAATAACTGCCATATCTAATCTTTTCAGGCCTTTTAACATACGGAATGTTTCTATGAGATCCCCCCTCATTCTCCTGAACTCCAGGGAATACAGCCCAAGAGCTGCCAGACATTCCTCATATGGTAACCCTTTCATTCCTGGAATCATTCTTGTGAATCTTCTCTGAACCCTCTTCAAAGTCAGTGTATCCTCACCCAACAGGACCAACAACCAATGTGCAGAAAACAATGAAATGCACAAATACAGCAATAAATAACTAAGCAATAAATGTGGAGAACATGAGATGAAAAGTCCTTGAAGATGTTGGTGAGGCCTAATTTGGAGCATTGTGTGCAGTTCTAGTCACCTCCCTACAGGAAAGATGACAAGATTGAAAGAGTATAAAGACAATTTACAAGGACTTTGCTGGAATTTGAGTGATAGGGAAAGATTGAATCCATTGTGCTCCTGGAGCAAAGGAGAGTGAGAGGAAACTTGATAGAAGTATACAAAATTATCAAGGGTGTAGATAGGGTAAATGCAAGCAGACTTTGCACTGAGGTTGGGTGGGATGCAACTAGAGGTCATGGGTTGGGTGTGAAAAGTGAAATATTTAAGGGGAACCTGAGGGGAAACTTCTTCTCTTAGAGGGTGGTGAGAGTGTAGAATGAGCTGCCAGTGTAAGTGGTGCATGCGGGTACAACAGCAGTATTTAAGAAAAATTGGGATAAGTATATGAAATCTGAATTAGGTTTATTATCATTGTCGTACGGTATGTTAAATTCTCTTGCAACAGAACTGTAGTACAAACATAAACATTGTTATAAGTTACAAAAATACATAGTGTCGAACAGCGGTGCCGAGGGAGGGTCACACCGCGGGAGGGGTGGTACCGAGGGAGGGTCACACTGTGGGAGGGGCGGTACTGAGGGAGGGTCACTGTGGGAGGGGCGGGTACCGAAGGAAGGTCACACTGTGGGATGGGCGGGTACCGAGGGAGGGTCACACTGTGGGATGGGCGGGTACTGAGGGAGGGTCACACTGTGGGATGGGCGGTACTGAGGGAGGGTCACTGTGGGGGGGGCGGGTACCGAGGGAGGGTCACACTGTGGGATGGGCGGTACTGAGGGAGGGTCACTGTGGGATGGGCGGTACCGAGGGAGAGTCACTGTGGGAGGGGCGGGTACCGAAGGAAGGTCACACTGTGGGATGGGCGGGTACCGAGGGAGGGTCACACTGTGGGATGGGCGGGTACCGAGGGAGAGTCACTGTGGGAGGGGCGGTACCGAGGGAGGGTCACACTGTGGGAGGGGCGGGTACTGAGGGAGGGTCGCACTGTGAGGGTGGTACCGAGGGAGGGTCACACTGTGGGAGGGGCGGTACCGAAGGAAGGTCACACTGTGGGATGGGCGGGTACCGAGGGAGGGTCACACTGTGGGATGGGCGGGTACCGAGGGAGGGTCACACTGTGGGATGGGCGGTACCGAGGGAGAGTCACTGTGGGAGGGGCGGTACCGAGGGAGGGTCACACTGTGGGAGGGGCGGTACTGAGGGAGGGTCACACTGTGAGGGTGGTACCGAGGGAGGGTCACACTGTGGGAGGGGCGGGTACCGAGGGAGGGTCACACTGTGGGAGGGGCGGTACTGAGGGAGGGTCACACTGTGGGAGGGGCGGTACTGAGGGAGGGTCACACTGTGAGGGTGGTACCGAGGGAGGGTCACACTGTGGGAGGGGCGGTACCGAGGGAGGGTCACACTGTGGGAGGGGTGGTACTGAGGGAGGGTCACTCTGCGGGATGGGCGGTACCGAGGGAGGGTCACACTGTGGGAGGGGCGGTACCGATGGAGAGTCACACTGTGGGAGGAGCGGTACTGAGGGAGGGTCACACTGTGGGAGGGGCGGTACTGAGGGAGGGTCACACTGTGAGGGTGGTACCGAGGGAGGGTCACACCGCGGGAGGGGCGGGTACCGAGGGAGGGTCACACTGTGGGAGGGGCGGGTACCGAGGGAGGGTCATACCGTGGGAGGGGCGGCACCGAGGGAGGGTCACACTGTGAGGGTGGTACCGAGGGAGGGTCACTCTGTGGGAGGGGCGGTGCCGAGGGAGGGTCACACTGCGGGAGGGGCGGGTACCGAGGGAGGGTCACTCTGTTGGAGCTCTCTCTCTCCTAAAATTGAAAATTTGCTGTAAAATTGCCCAAGAATGGTTTTGGAGACTACCAGAGGACTTTGAGAGTGTGGCATATCACCTTGGCAGTGGACTGAAACTTTTTTTGGGAGAATTTGTTTTGGCGAAGTCTCTCGGTCCGTGTGTCTTGGTGTTGAATGGTGGGTGCAGCTGGCAGCTCACGCCTGACTTTGCTGGGGGCAGAGACAGATTTATTCCATTTGTTATCCTTCCGGTTCACAGGGTGAAAAGGGCTTTGGAGTAGCAGACCAGCTGGGAAAAAGCTTTCATCTGTTTGCAACTTCTGCACAGATAGTGCTGAGGTTTCTTCTAACACTGCACGGATTTCTCTGCCTAGCCACTCCTCCTCCCCTCTCATCCTGTCCAGTTTCATCTCTGAACTGTTTCTCTTTGAGTGTTTGCTGGTGTTCCACTGGGTGTAGACTGTTTGACTGTTTCCCCGCTCCCCCCCCCCCCCCCCCCCCAGCGGTACTGTTTGAACTGCGCCATGGCTGGGTGCAGTTCCAAGATGGCGCGGCCCAAGTCCTATGCACTAACTGCTGACTCAGGAGCGGCAGCTCTCGAAGTGAACCACCTGTTCAAGCTACTGACTCTAAAGAATGCTGTACAGTGCCTACTTCAGTCGGTAGGGATGCCACCGGAAAGGCCATGGCAGAGACTGTTGGAGGCTGTGAGGGAGATTGTTGCAGTAGCGGATTTGAATGGGAAAACTTTCATTTGAAGTCACTTTATGCAGGGGTGCTTCCCCTGTACATTGGGGACCTGGTGTGGAAGGTGTTGCATTGGGCTGTACTGTACAGCAGGTTCACTGTCCATCCTGTGACTGGGAGGAGTCAGTGTACCACATTTAAATGAATACGTTGGTGCCCAGCTGTCCTCGGAGAGGGAGTATGTGGTTGCAATGGGATCTCCAGGAGCAGTGGGTTCCCCAGGGAATTGACCGTTTTATAGACAGTAGTAATCATATTTTAATTTGAATTATTCTTGTTCTTGTCGATACTGCATGTTTGTACTTTGTGTATTTGTTTTGTAAATAAACTTTTATAGTTTTATGGGAAAAAAACGGGGTGGCATGAGGAGGTCTAGATGTAGAGAATTTCCCTGATCTTTGCAGGACTGGGCTATTGCTAGCGGGAAGTTCACCGGACAGGATGCCAGTGACCCTCCCAAGTGGAAAACCAATTTCCGATGTGCCCTCAACAGCAACGATTCATTCAAGAGGGTGGCTGACAACTCAAAGGACTCTTCTGATCCACACAAAATCTACTGTATCGTGAACCACAACCCGGTTATTGCCTCAGGTATGTCTCCACGCCTTGCTCCCCTCTACCACTTTGATAAGAGTTTACTGGGATGAATGGTGAGGGGTGTCTTCTCGTTATAGGGGTGCGCGTTGGAGCCGCAGAGACAGATGATGAACTGGACTCGATCTTGTACTTCAGCCCGGAGACTGAGCCTGGACGGCCGGACTTTAACCTGCTGCCTGACCCCTACGCACAGGTAGGTGCTCGTCACATACTGTCCCGGCCTGTCCACTGCCGCTCCTGTATCATCACCCCCTCCCACCCTCCCACAACCTGCCCCTGCTGCATCCTCTGCCCGTGCCCTCAGCACGGCACTTTCCTCAGTGCCATCCTCCCACCCGGCAACCCCTCCTCAGAACTATTCCTTTTTTTTTTACAAATGTACAAAATGATACTCAAATATAAAAGACATACAAAGGTTAGGGTAACCATACTGTTACCAAATTGAAATTAAAATACAGCTATAATGACGGAATACCCTGCTTGGCCACAGTTCTCAGAAATACCCCATTGAACCTATGCTCCCTCTCCAAGGACGCCTTGGCACAGATGTAGACCCGGAAGTGGGGCAGAGCATTCGACTGCCCACTGCCTGGACCCACGAATGGCCATCTTGGCCAGGTCTAAGAGCAAGCCTACCAGGACATCCTCCGAGTGACCCTCCCGACTGGGTAACCATACCAGGAACGTGGGCTGAAGTGCAGCCAGAACTTGAGTAGCAGCCCCTCCAGATATTCAAACGGGCTGCAACCTCTCGCATCCACGTAGGCATGGTACACTGACTCCTCCCGGCCACAGACAAGACAGGTGGACAGAGTAACAGCGAAGATGCTCAGGAATCTATTCCATGGTACTGCCTTGTACAACCCCCCTCCACCCCAGGTTCCTAATGTACAGAGGAGGGACCCCTGCATAGAGAGACTTCTACTGGTGGCCTCCCTCACTGCCTGACAGTGAGCCAGACCACCACAGTGTGCCCGGATGGCAGGCAAGGGCACTGAAGTGAAAAGTGTGCAAGGGGAGCCCGTACGGGAACTGTCTCGACATATCGTGGAACGGCATGGCGGGCATCTGCGAGACAGCTCATGCTATGTGGGACCAGCTCCCAAAGGAAATCTCAAGGTTTGGGTCCGGTGTGGATGGAGTCACTCCACATCCACTGTGGCAGGATGGGAAATGACCTTCCCTGTGGAATGAGCTCTGCTCCCTGTGGGTGCAGGAGTACTCTGACCAGAAGAGGCCTCGCAGGAGCTCCCAGTAAAAACACTCGCCTGGTGGCGCGGTCACTGCTCGTCACCTGACCTTTCTGTGGACCAGAGAAGCCAGTGTGCTGAGAGACCACCCCCACAGGCTACACTCCTGCCATTCGCCAGCACTCAAATGCACTCTGAGCAGTCAGCTCCCCCCTTAGACCAGGGGTCACCAAGCTTCTTTGCACCGCGGACCGGTTTAATATTAACAATATTCTTGTGGACTGGCTGATAGTGAGGAAGGGTGGTGTTAGTCACGACCAGAATACTGCGATACTCGAAGGAGGTTCCTTACATCCAGTCTATTCCGCAATTTAGTTTACGTGGCTATCAGCACTTGCTTCTGTCCTGCTTGCTCACGTTTTTTCCGCTCTAAAAACTCAATGGGTTTGTCTTTAAGTGCAGGGTGCTTGGACTCAAGGTATCGAAGCAGTTTTGAGGGCTTCATTGCCTCATTAGACAGCTTCCCGAACTCCAGCCTCCCGCCCGCCACCAGACGCCTTGGCCAGGTGCGGCTGGTCATGCGTGGGGTGAGAGGACGAGGTCAGGGCCGGAGATCCCCGTGCTGGGGCCACGGCGGTCACAGTCCGGAGAGAGTGACTGACCGAGTGAGGAGTGCGACAGGATGCCTCCCCGCCCTCCTTGTAGGTAGGTAGCATCTATCGGCCAACAAAAGTTTGGCTCGAGGGATGACTTTCAGTAGATCGCAGTGAGGTAGCTGCTCTGCTACTTACGAAACCCTGAGCCCAAATTAGGTCGTCTGCGAATAGTTTAACACCGGATTCCCCATGAACATTCGGTGTGGTAAACAGGCTTAGAGGCGGCGCCCATCTGTCCGCGCTCCAGGCCAGTAGCATCGGCACTTCTCACCGGTTACCCGAGGCCAACCAGTGATGCCTAGCACAAGGGTATCACTGCGTTCAGGCAACTGATGACCTCAAGTGCGTTCAAGTTCAATGGTGGGCGTGACAGGGAATAAGGAAAGGTGCAGCTGACTCATATCGCCAAATCATATCGTTTCCTCGTGGCCCGGTAGCACATGCTTTGCGGCCCAGTGGTTGGGGACCACTGCCTTAGATAGCCTGTTTGGTAGGTGCACCCATCAAACCAGAGGCTGCAAGCTCAGGGGATGCAGCCCTGGCTGAGAGGGAGTCTCTTTCTCTGAGGCCATCCTCCAGCCCTGGGGTCGCAGCCCTGGCTGAGAGGGAGTCTCTTTCTCTGAGGCCATCCTCCAGCCCTGGGGTCGCAGCCCTGGCTGAGAGGGAGTCTCTTTCTCTGAGGCCATCCTCCAGCCCTGGGGTCGCAGCCCTGGCTGAGAGGGAGTCTCTTTCTCTGAGGCCATCCTCCAGCCCTGGGGTCGCAGCCCTGGCTGAGAGGGAGTCTCTTTCTATGAGGCCATCCTCCAGCCCTGGGGTCGCAGCCTTTTGCCGAGGTAAGTCTTCCCCCTATCTTCGGAATCAGAAGATGCATGCCTCTTCCTTTTCGTAGCTCCAATGTGGGGAGCTCGGCTGACCTCCATTTCGGCGGAACTCTTGGTCCTCAACACCACATCCTCCCTCACAGCTTCTCCAGGCCCTTGCTGGGTTACCCTCCAGGCTGGGGCTACAGGAAGGCCCTGGCTTCTCGTGTGGTGGAGAGGCCTAGAGAGCCTTCCTGCCCTTTACCTCAAACCACCCTTCCTTGCCAACTGTGCCACACTTGTGCTCACCCACAGTGAGGGATAATGCAGAGTGCACACCAGCACGAAGCATGCAGGATATTGAACTGAACTTTATTAATAACCCCGCTTGAACAGTGTGTGAACTCCTCCCATGTAGGAGTGGCTAACTCAATGGCACAGGAATAACAATGTTAACTACCACTACATCTCCCCTTCTTGGAAAACAAGAAAAGCCAGGTATGTACTCCTTGTCCATACAACTGCATTGAAATTCTAGTCACTGAAAGTCAGCGACTCAGCTCACTTCACCCATAGTATGTAACTTGTGCTCCTTACTTAAAAACCATTATAACTCTCTTTTTCTTTGATTTTTAATACTCTCTCTTCATTTTCATTCCTTTTCACCAATTCCTTTTTTAAGAACAGTCTCATTTTGTGAAATGTTTTCAAAGTTAAAACTCTTTTTAAAAAAGCACAGAATCTAATGGAGGTCAGGGTAGACTACCTGAACACTCGGCAAAGTGAGAGGATTATTCTGCCTCTTTTGTCACTTGCCCTGAGCCATCAGGCTATGGAGTATATCTCTGTGGCGGAACAGATAAACAACCCGATCCGGTGTAGGTTCCTGGAAGTGTTGGAGCGAATGGAGATTTGTGATCAAGCGTGTCCACCTCAGGTAAGTGGTCCTCGTCATAAGAATCAGGCCACTGTATTTCTTCCTCTACCTTTCGTGGACTTTGAAGACACATGAACACGTCTGTTCCACCTGATTTCACCTCGAGATGTTCTGTGACAAATGATCGTGGTGCATGCTGCCCGACTATTTTTCGTTTGGTGAACTGGTCTGAAACTCAAACAGCTTCACCGCTCCTGAGCGGTGATAAAGATTTTGCTCTGTGTCTGAGTGTGCATTCTCTTCATTTTTTATGTGTGTTTAAAAATTTCTCACTTTGTCTAAGTCTCGTCAGTGAGGTTGGAGAAGGGAAGGAAGAACGGCCAGGTTTGTTCCCAGTCTCCAGCCCATTGACAGCTCTGATGGACTG
Source organism: Hemitrygon akajei (assembly GCF_048418815.1). NCBI lineage: Eukaryota > Metazoa > Chordata > Chondrichthyes > Myliobatiformes > Dasyatidae > Hemitrygon > Hemitrygon akajei. The sequence continues at coordinate 186,847,791 of NC_133129.1, forward strand.
TAGCCATTCACAAGAGATGTGGAGCGATAAGCATGCAGTGCTTTGTAGGGGTCTGTAGCCGTCAGTAGGAGACTCTGAACAGTTTGCACTGCTTTCTGCTTCTCCATTTGCCTGTGGAGATGTGGACATCTTGTCTGGCAAGTCCCTAGTAAAGGCTTTGAGTTCTGAGCAGCTGAATTGTGAACGTTTGACTGACACAAGTGTCTCTGGTATTTCAGAGCGAGGGAATCCAGCTTTCAGATGCTGTATATCCACGCAGAGTCCTCAACGTTCTGTTACTGGTGTGCAGTGAGAAGCTATTTCTCTCTCTTCAGCTGCCGAATAACCATGCCTGCAACTTGCCATGGAAAGCCTAGGAATTCTGTGGGATGCAGAAGTTCAGTAAGATTGTTGTGCAGTTTCCTGCATGCTTCACGTTGCTTCACATAATCTCCCAGCTGAGTGCTCAGACCAGGCCACCACATGGATTATCTTACTCTTAGGTGACATTTTTTGATGCCTTGATGAAGCTGGTGGATTTGACTGATAATTTTGGTGTGCACAGAAGCAGGAATGATGAGTCCGGAGCCCTTTATCAGCAAACCATCAGGAATGGTGACTGTCTTTCAAGCCAGTAAGGACTGAGTCTGTGAGCTCCTTTTGGAACAGCTGGGCCACCCATGCACAGAGTACTGCAAGACCTTGCTGCAAATCTGGTGCTTTTTCAACTCAATGCAAATTTCACTCAGCTTACTTTGTGATGCATGTGATACATATCTGAGCTAAGTAAACGCTGGTATCTTCCATAAGATCAGAGACAGCCTCGTCTTGCAGTGGTTAGGAAGTAGGGCACCACTCCTGGCCTCAGTTTGATAAGGTACTCTTCTTTCAGTACTCTAGGCCTGTGAACAACTCTGGGTACTTCTCCTGCCACTGAACATTGTGTAGCAAATCTATCCTTGGACAGGGCTCTTTGATGTGAAATGGAGAGTTGCTGCATCTCCTGCAGTTGGGCATTTTACCTGTTCTTTGGTTCACTTGTCTGTTTTATTTGAGTTGAGCTCTCTACTGTCACTTCTTTCTGACTGCACCCTTTTTTTTGTACAGCTTCTAGCTTTACCTCGGCATCGTTTTCGTGCCTGAGTTCTTCCTGTGGCTGACGAGCATTCTCACTCTGTTTGAATTATAGTAATAGCTCTCTCTAGTCTGAGATTTACCTGCAACTGGAGTCTCTGACAATTTGGTGTCTAGTAGCCCAACAACAATCTTGTCTCTAATGAGCTCATCTCTCAGAATTCCACATGCACAGTTGTCTGACAGGAATACAAAGCTGTGATGAATTCATCTGATTCCTGTCTTCTGGAGTTGAACTTTGCCCTCTCATCTTCACATTTTGTTTTTCTGTGAAATATCACCTCACCCCGAGAATGTAGGTGAGGAAGGAGGTCTACTTTGTGGAGGTGAGGGTGCAATTATGGAAGGTCACTTTCTGTACAGGGCCTGTCGCCGGCTCTACTGCCATGAAGACCCTTCCATAGTTATCCCCCTACTCAGGGCCAGGGACACCTCTCTAGCAGACAAGTGACTCTTGGTGCATCTTAACCGATCCCAAGAATGCTCTCATCCTCACTCACAGACGCAGCCAGGTGAGCTAACATTTACTCAGCACTCGAGGATGCAGCAATATCACATTGCACCACCCTTTTTGGAGTTACCAGTGAAAGGTGGTGGCTCTTCAGGAGTTCTTTCACCAGAAGCTACGACTCCTGCTACGGAACTTGGTTGGGAGCTGCAGCCAGCCATGTTAAAGGCCCAGACAGTCAGAAATTATGCTGACGCATTGTGCAGCAGGGCTAGTCCAATGTTTCTCTGTCCAAGGATTCAGCAGAAAGCTATTCCCCTGGTCATCCTGGGGGGAGTACTCCAGGTGGGAGGGGTTTATCGATTGGAGCTGGAGAAGTCCAGCTCAGCTCCCAGTAAAAGTTGCAGACGCAAACTTTGGAAGCCACCAGCCACTGTTGCTTTTGTGACCTGAACACAGACTCAATAAAACTCAGCAAAGCAGCTTCCTCTGAGAAGAAACTGCTATAGTCCTCTGCCGAAGATTAGACACCTCCTTCTGTCCTCATCACCGTTCTTCAGGGTTTATTCTGGAAATAAATCAAATTGTTTTCCTGAGAGCTCACGTACCACAGTCTGTCTCACAGTGAGGCCCTCCCTCAGTCCCCTCCACCCTCCCTCAGTCCCCTCCACCCCCCACTCCCCCCGGCACCGTGAGCGTCATCCCAGGTCTCTGCTTTAATTGGATGTTGACCCCAGGTTTACAGTGTGAGTGGAGGTGACTGAGTGAATGACACATCACGCTCTGTCCCTGCTCGTGTCTGGGGAACAGTGGTACCTTGGGGGTGGGGAGCAGTATGTTGCCCTGCGTTGCAGTGTGGGGGTTGTTGGGCACAGACAGCATGGTGAGTGCTCTGTTCTGTTGAACAGGAACCTGTGGAAGATGTGATGCCGCACTTTGGGTTGATGAGTTTGTCCGACAGTCCTCAAGGTGAGTGTTGCTTCACTTTTTTTGCAGGTACAGAAAACGTGCTGAAAGCACCAGCGGTTAATGTGGGGGAGGGGAGATTGAGGCAGAGGATTTGAATATTTTATGTAGTTGGATGCTGTTCAGAATAGGCCCTTCTGGCCCCAGGAGTCTCACCGTCCAGCACCCCATCAATGTAACCCCAACCTAATCACAGAACCATTACCATGACCAATTAAACTTCAAAGTGGACTGTGGGGAGACAACGGAATACCCGGAGGAACCCACGTGCACACGGGATGCACACAGGAATACCCGGAGGAACCCACGTGCACACGGGATACACACCGGATTACCCGGAGGAACCCACGTGCACATGGGATACCTGGAGCCTTTTCGTATTAACTCTTAGCTATTTATCTCATTTGTCCCTTAAAGCAATCCACAATTTAGCTCTCTTCGCTTCTTATTTTTAAGTTCCACTCAAATGGTCTCATTAATGTCCTGTCTTATCAAGAAGGCAACACCAGTCCATGCAGCCCTGTTCCTCCATCACGTCTGAAGCATCAGTATCCAGGAATGTTGAGCTGGCGGTCGCGCACTTCTCAGCCACGTTTTGGTAACGGCTTATGTCTCAGAAATTTCTGGTATCTCATGCTCCTCCTCCCTCTCGCCCCCAGGCCTTCCTCTCCTTGTTTGTTTCGTCTCCCCCAGCCCAGTTGTAGGCCCCTTGGTTCCCCATAGTTTGGTTTTTAGTTGTCGATTACATCCTGTCCGCTTATCTGGTTCTTGCGAACCCTGGCCAGGTTTGGTGTGGAAACCAGCCAAGCATAGGCAGTGTTCTGAGAGAGCTGAGCTGACGGTGACAAATGGTGGGTCACCAACCCTTGTTCTGAAGCAGCAGGGTATGCAGGTTCTTCGATTGAGCATGTTTTGGGATTGTGGTTCACGGAACTCCCTCCCTCCCTCCTCCAGCTCATGGAAATGTTGTCAGCAAGGGCTGTAACTCTGGCCACTGACCGCCTGCTTGTTCCCCTCACCCTCAGGAATAACGCTGAGCCTTGGTCCACAACTCAAGCTGTTATTGGGGCTGTTCACCACTCTACTTTTCTCTTTTGTCTGTGCATATCCATGCGTGTGTGCCTGCACATTTAAGAAGCTTGGAGGAGTGTGGAGGTCTGTGGGTCAATGGGACCGGGCAGTTTGCTGATTTGAGGAGTGTGGAGGTCTGTGGGTCAATGGGACTGGGCAGTTTGCTGATTTGAGGAGTGTGGAGGTCTGTGGGTCAATGAGACCGGGCAGTTTGCTGATTTGAGGAGGGTGGAGGTCTGTGGGTCAATGGGACCGGGCAGTTTGCTGATTTGAGGAGTGTGGAGGTATGTGGGTGAATGGGACCGGGCAGTTTGCTGATTTGAGGAGTGTGGAGGGCTGTGGGTGAATGGGACCGGGCAGTTTGCTGATTTGAGGAGGGTGGAGGTCTGTGGGTCAATGGGACCGGGCAGTTTGCTGATTTGAGGAGTGTGGAGGGCAGTGGGTGAATGGGACCGGGCAGTTTGCTGATTTGAGGAGTGTGGAGGTCTGTGGGTGAATGGGATTGGGCAGTTTGCTGATTTGAGGAGGGTGGAGGTCTGTGGGTGAATGGGACCGGGCAGTTTGCTGATTTGAGGAGGGTGGAGTGCTGTGGGTGAATGGGATTGGGCAGTTTGCTGATTTGAGGAGTGTGGAGGGCTGTGGGTGAATGAGACCGGGCAGTTTGCTGATTTGAGGAGTGTGGAGGGCTGTGGGTGAATGGGACCGGGCAGTTTGCTGATTTGAGGAGTGTGGAGGGCTGTGGGTGAATGGGACCGGGCAGTTTGCTGATTTGAGGAGGGTGGAGTGCTGTGGGTGAATGGGACCGGGCAGTTTGCTGATTTGAGGAGTGTGGAGGGCTGTGGGTGAATGGGACCGGGCAGTTTGCTGATTTGAGGAGGGTGGAGGTCTGTGGGTGAATGGGATCGGGATGTTTGCTGATTTGAGGAGGGTGGAGGTCTGTGGGTGAATGAGACCGGGCAGTTTGCTGATTTGAGGAGGGTGGAGGGCTGTGGGTGAATGAGACCGGGCAGTTTGCTGATTTGAGGAGTGTGGAGGGCTGTGGGTCAATGAGACCGGGCAGTTTGCTGATTTGAGGAGGGTGGAGGGCTGTGGGTGAATGGGACCGGGCAGTTTGCTGATTTGAGGAGTGTGGAGGGCTGTGGGTGAATGGGACCGGGCAGTTTGCTGATTTGAGGAGTGTGGAGGGCTGTGGGTCAATGAGACCGGGCAGTTTGCTGATTTGAGGAGGGTGGAGGGCTGTGGGTGAATGGGACCGGGCAGTTTGCTGATTTGAGGAGTGTGGAGGGCTGTGGGTGAATGGGACCGGGCAGTTTGCTGATTTGAGGAGGGTGGAGGTCTGTGGGTGAATGGGACTGGGCAGTTTGCTGATTTGAGGAGGGTGGAGGTCTGTGGGTGAATGGGACCGGGCAGTTTGCTGATTTGAGGAGGGTGGAGGGCTGTGGGTGAATGGGACCGGGCAGTTTGCTGATTTAAGGAGGGTGGAGGGCTGTGGGTGAATGGGACCGGGCAGTTTGCTGATTTGAGGAGGGTGGAGGTCTGTGGGTCAATGGGACCGGGCAGTTTGCTGATTTGAGGAGTGTGGAGGGCTGTGGGTGAATGGGACCGGGCAGTTTGCTGATTTGAGGAGGGTGGAGGGCTGTGGGTGAATGGGACCGGGCAGTTTGCTGATTTGAGGAGGGTGGAGGTCTGTGGGTCAATGGGACCGGGCAGTTTGCTGATTTGAGGAGGGTGGAGGGCTGTGGGTGAATGGGACCGGGCAGTTTGCTGATTTGAGGAGGGTGGAGGGCTGTGGGTGAATGGGATCGGGCAGTTTGCTGATTTGAGGAGGGTGGAGGTCTGTGGGTCAATGGGACCGGGCAGTTTGCTGATTTGAGGAGGGTGGAGGTCTGTGGGTGAATGAGACCGGGCAGTTTGCTGATTTGAGGAGGGTGGAGGGCTGTGGGTGAATGGGACCGGGCAGTTTGCTGATTTGAGGAGGGTGGAGGGCTGTGGGTGAATGGGACCAGGCAGTTTGCTGATTTGAGGAGTGTGGAGGGCTGTGGGTGAATGGGACCGGGCAGTTTGCTGATTTGAGGAGGGTGGAGGTCTGTGGGTGAATGGGACTGGGCAGTTTGCTGATTTGAGGAGGGTGGAGGGCTGTGGGTGAATGGGACCGGGCAGTTTGCTGATTTGAGGAGGGTGGAGGGCTGTGGGTGAATGGGACCGGGCAGTTTGCTGATTTGAGGAGGGTGGAGGGCTGTGGGTGAATGGGACCGGGCTGTTTGCTGATTTGAGGAGGGTGGAGGTCTGTGGGTCAATGGGACCGGGCAGTTTGCTGATTTGAGGAGTGTGGAGGGCTGTGGGTGAATGGGACCGGGCAGTTTGCTGATTTGAGGAGGGTGGAGGGCTGTGGGTGAATGGGACCGGGCAGTTTGCTGATTTGAGGAGGGTGGAGGTCTGTGGGTGAATGGGACCGGGCAGTTTACTGATTTGAGGAGGGTGGAGGGCTGTGGGTGAATGGGACCGGGCAGTTTGCTGATTTGAGGAGGGTGGAGGGCTGTGGGTGAATGGGATCGGGCAGTTTGCTGATTTGAGGAGGGTGGAGGTCTGTGGGTCAATGGGACCGGGCAGTTTGCTGATTTGAGGAGGGTGGAGGTCTGTGGGTGAATGAGACCGGGCAGTTTGCTGATTTGAGGAGGGTGGAGGGCTGTGGGTGAATGGGACCGGGCAGTTTGCTGATTTGAGGAGGGTGGAGGGCTGTGGGTGAATGGGACCGGGCAGTTTGCTGATTTGAGGAGTGTGGAGGGCTGTGGGTGAATGGGACCGGGCAGTTTGCTGATTTGAGGAGGGTGGAGGTCTGTGGGTGAATGGGACCGGGCAGTTTGCTGATTTGAGGAGGGTGGAGGGCTGTGGGTGAATGGGACCGGGCAGTTTGCTGATTTGAGGAGGGTGGAGGGCTGTGGGTGAATGGGACCGGGCAGTTTGCTGATTTGAGGAGGGTGGAGGTCTGTGGGTGAATGGGACCGGGCAGTTTGCTGATTTGAGGAGGGTGGAGGGCTGTGGGTGAATGGGACCGGGCAGTTTGCTGATTTGAGGAGGGTGGAGGTCTGTGGGTGAATGGGACCGGGCAGTTTGCTGATTTGAGGAGGGTGGAGGGCTGTGGGTGAATGGGATCGGGCAGTTTGCTGATTTGAGGAGGGTGGAGGTCTGTGGGTCAATGGGACCGGGCAGTTTGCTGATTTGAGGAGGGTGGAGGTCTGTGGGTGAATGAGACCGGGCAGTTTGCTGATTTGAGGAGGGTGGAGGGCTGTGGGTGAATGGGACCGGGCAGTTTGCTGATTTGAGGAGGGTGGAGGGCTGTGGGTGAATGGGACCGGGCAGTTTGCTGATTTGAGGAGTGTGGAGGGCTGTGGGTGAATGGGACCGGGCAGTTTGCTGATTTGAGGAGGGTGGAGGTCTGTGGGTGAATGGGACCGGGCAGTTTGCTGATTTGAGGAGGGTGGAGGGCTGTGGGTGAATGGGACCGGGCAGTTTGCTGATTTGAGGAGGGTGGAGGGCTGTGGGTGAATGGGACCGGGCAGTTTGCTGATTTGAGGAGGGTGGAGGTCTGTGGGTGAATGGGACCGGGCAGTTTGCTGATTTGAGGAGTGTGGAGGGCTGTGGGTGAATGGGACCGGGCAGTTTGCTGATTTGAGGAGGGTGGAGGTCTGTGGGTGAATGGGACCGGGCAGTTTGCTGATTTGAGGAGGGTGGAGGGCTGTGGGTGAATGGGACCGGGCAGTTTGCTGATTTGAGGAGGGTGGAAGTCTGTGGGTGAATGAGACCGGGCAGTTTGCTGATTTGAGGAGCGTGGAGGTCTGTGGGTGAATGGGACCGGGCAGTTTGCTGATTTGAGGAGGGTGGAGGTCTGTGGGTGAATGAGACTGGGCAGTTTGCTGATTTGAGGAGGATGGAGGTCTGTGGGTGAATGGGACCGGGCAGTTTGCTGATTTGAGGAGGGTGGAGGTCTGTGGGTGAATGAGACTGGGCAGTTTGCTGATTTGAGGAGGGTGGAGGTCTGTGGGTGAATGAGACCGGGCAGTTTGCTGATTTGAGGAGGGTGGAGGTCTGTGGGTGAATGAGACTGGGCAGTTTGCTGATTTGAGGAGGGTGGAGGTCTGTGGGTGAATGAGACCGGGCAGTTTGCTGATTTGAGGAGGGTGGAGGTCTGTGGGTGAATGAGACCGGGCAGTTTGCTGATTTGAGGAGGGTGGAGGTCTGTGGGTGAATGAGACTGGGCAGTTTGCTGATTTGAGGAGTGTGGAGGGCTGTGGGTGAATGGGACCGGGCAGTTTGCTGATTTGAGGAGGGTGGAGGTCTGTGGGTGAATGAGACCGGGCAGTTTGCTGATTTGAGGAGCGTGGAGGTCTGTGGGTGAATGAGACCGGGCAGTTTGCTGATTTGAGGAGCGTGGAGGTCTGTGGGTGAATGAGACTGGGCAGTTTGCTGATTTGAGGAGGATGGAGGTCTGTGGGTGAATGGGACCGGGCAGTTTGCTGATTTGAGGAGGATGGAGGTCTGTGGGTGAATGGGACCGGGCAGTTTGCTGATTTGAGGAGTGTGGAGGGCTGTGGGTGAATGGGACCGGGCAGTTTGCTGATTTGAGGAGGGTGGAGGTCTGTGGGTGAATGAGACCGGGCAGTTTGCTGATTTGAGGAGGATGGAGGTCTGTGGGTGAATGGGACCGGGCAGTTTGCTGATTTGAGGAGGGTGGAGGGCTGTGGGTGAATGGGACCGGGCAGTTTGCTGATTTGAGGAGGGTGGAGGGCTGTGGGTGAATGGGATCGGGCAGTTTGCTGATTTGAGGAGCGTGGAGGTCTGTGGGTGAATGGGACCGGGCAGTTTGCCGAAGCATCTGTCTTGTTGCTCTAATGCTCTCTGACTGTGAGTTTGAATGTTTGGCTGTGTGCCTCTGTGTGTTTGTCTGATTTCAGAGACTCGTTTTGCTCTCTGTCTGCCTGTACCTTTCCCACCAGGTAGGTGTGACCTTGTATCCGCTTTGTGTTTCCGGTGCAGACCAGCTGGATCCTGGTGCTGGGCACCCACCAAACTTCTACAGCCAGACTGCAGATGTTCCTGGCGTCAGTCACCTGCCCCAAGGTACTGCCCCTCAGGAGGCAGCCAGCCAGATCCCCACTCACGCCTCATCACCAGGTGAGGTCATGGGTGGTGGCAGTGACGGGGCGAAGGTCAGAGATGAAGGGGGTAGCACGATTTGTGGATCCGTCGGTGGAGAATGTCTCACTGTCTGTCGCCTTGCACCTCCTCATCTCTCTGCACCCCACCAAACATCCTTGCCCCACTCTCCCCTCACCCCATCCACATCCCCAGCACGTTGCTTTGTTATTGGAGACGGTCCAGTGGAGGTTCACGAGAATGATTCCTGTAGTGAAAGTGTTAGTGTATGAGGAACATTTGATGGCTCTGGGCCTGCACTTACCGGAATTTAGAAGAATGGGGGTGGGGATCTCACTAAAATTTATCGAATATCGAAAGGTCTAGATAGAGTGGTTGTGGAGAGGATGTTTCCTATATTGGGTCAATCTTGGAAAAGAGGGCACAGCCTCAGAATAGAGGGATATCCATTTAGAACAGATTAGGAATTTCTTTAGTCAGAGGGTAGTGAATTTGTGGAATTCATTGCCATAGACAGCTGTAGAGGCCATGTCATTGGGTATTTTTAAAATGGAGGTTGACAGGTTCTTGATTAGTAAGGGCAAAGGTTAGGGGGGAGAAGGCAGGACAATGGATTTGAAAGGGATAATAAGTCAGCCATGATGGAATGGCAGAGCAGCCTCGATGGGCCAAATGGCCAGTTCTGCTCCTCTGCCTTATGGTGTCATGGACTAACAGAATGTTTGAGGAACTCAGCAGGTCAGGCAGCATCTATGGAGGGGTGTAAAGAGTTAACGTTTTGGGCCGAAAACCTTTGTTAGGACTGAAAACCCACACTGTGTGTCTCAAGTTTAATTGGAAAGATAACCAAAAGGGAAAGCTGATGGGCAAGATCAGCACTAAGTTATGGGCCGAAGGGCCTGGACTGTCTGTCAGTGGGTGGGACTGGAGAGCTGTCATTCAGATCAGAGACCTGTAACCAAGGCGATGTGTCATGGGTCGCTGTTGGGTCTTCTATTGGTCACATAAGAATACTGATGATTTAGATGACAATATTGTTAATCTTGTTATTAAGTTTCTCTGGATTGTCAGAGGCTGAGGGGAGATCTGACAGGAATTTATAAGATTATGAGAGGTACCCAGAGAGTTGACAGACAGTGTCCTTTTCCCAGGGTTGAAATGTCTAAAACCAGAGGACATGCATTTAAGGTGAGGGAGGTAATTTCAAAGGAGATGTGAGTGGTAAGATGTTTACATAGAGAGTGGTGGGTGGCGTGGTGGTAGAAGCAGATACATTAGAGACTTTGAAGAGATGTTTTAGGAGGGTGAGGAAACTGGAGGGATCTGGGCATTATGTAGGCAGGAGACATTAGTTGGCCGTTTGATTACTGATTTAATTGGTTTGACACAACATTGAGGGTTGAAGGGCTGATTCCTCTGCTGTACTGTTCTATAATCTAAGTTTGCATATGACAGAAATGGACAGTGAAGAGGGTTGTCTGAGATTACAACAGGATCTGGCTCAGCTGGGAAAGTGGGCAAGGGGATGGCCGATGGAATTTATCTCCATGTGCTGCATTTCAGTCAGTTAAATGTACACAGGGAACAGCAGGGCCCTGGGGAGTGTTGTAGAACAGGTTATTTTAATTAATATATATTGTGTTTTAATATGTTCAATTATGTTTTACTATCTTTGGTTGTATATATGTACAATCAGATAACTTGAAAGTAGTTCCCTGAATGTAGTGATACAGGTAGACAGGGCAGTGGAGGTGTTATGGCGTGCCGACCTTCAATAGATAAGCAAAGTGACTGGGGTCACCTGCTGGCTGGAGCACCCTCCGTTCCTCCGGCTGGGGTGGGGAGGGGAGGGGAGGGGCGCCTCCTCCTGCTCGCTCAGAGGAAGGGAAGCTCATCTCCTGATAGGATGGTAGGGGAAGGGGTGGTTGTCATCTGCCAGGGTGGGGGGGATTGTCTCCTGGTGAAGTGGTTTTAGTTGGGGGGGGTACATGTGGCTGGAATGGTGGTGGGGGGTGGATTATAGCCAGCCTAAGCAGGGAGGAGCAGGGAAGGTGTGACATTGTCAGTGGCTGCGGCAGGGTTGGATGTGACGGCTGGGGGGTTGTGGGGGGGGTCGTTTGTGGGCAGGGTTGGATGTGACGGGGTCGTGGGGTGAGGGTGGGGTCGTTTGTGGGCAGGGTTGGATGTGGCGGCTGGGGGAGGTCGTTTGTGGGAAGGGTTGGATGTGACGGGGTCGTGGGGTGAGGGTGGGGTTGTTTGTGGGCAGGGTTGGATGTGGCGGCTGGGGGTGGGGTTGTTGGGCAGGGTTGGATGTGGCGGGGTGAGGGTGGGGTTGTTGGTGAGCAGGGTTGGATGTGGAGGCTGGGGGTGGGGTTGGTGGGCAGGGTTGGATGTGGCGGGGTGAGGGTGGGGTTGTTGGTGAGCAGGGTTGGATGTGGAGGCTGGGGGTGGGGTTGGTGGGCAGGGTTGGATGTGGAGGCTGGGGGTGGGGTTGGTGGGCAGGGTTGGATGTGGTGGGGTGAGGGTGGGGTTGTTTGCGGGCAGGGTTGGATGTGGCGGCTGGGGGTGGGGTTTGTGGGCAGGGTTGGATGTGGCGGCTGGGGGTGGGGTTGTTGGCGAGCAGGGTTGGATGTGGCGGCTGGGGGTGGGGTTGTTTGTGGGCAGGGTTGAATGTGGTGGGCTGGGGGTGGGGTTGTTGGTGAGCAGGGTTGGATGTGGCGGCTGGGGGTGGGGTTGTTGGCGAGCAGGGTTGGATGTGGCGGCTGGGGGTGGGGTTGTTTGTGGGCAGGGTTGAATGTGGTGGGCTGGAGGGTGGGGTTGTTGGTGGGCAGGTTTGGATGTGGTGGGCTGGGGGTGGGGTTGTTGGTGGGCAGGGTTGGATGTGGCGGCTGGGGGTGGGGTTGTTGGCGGGCAGGGTTGGATGTGGTGGGCTGGGGGTGGGGTTGTTGGTGAGCAGGGTTGAATGTGGCGGCTGGGGGTGGGGTTTGTGGGCAGGGTTGGATGTGGTGGGGTGAGGGTGGGGTTGTTGGTGGGCAGGGTTGGATGTGGCGGCTGGGGGTGGGGTTGTTGGCGGGCAGGGTTGGATGTGGTGGGCTGGGGGTGGGGTTGTTGGTGAGCAGGGTTGAATGTGGCGGCTGGGGGTGGGGTTGTTGGTGAGCAGGGTTGGATGTGGCGGCTGGGGGTGGGGTTGTTGGTGAGCAGGGTTGGATGTGGTGGGCTGGAGGGTGGGGTTGTTGGTGAGCAGGGTTGGATGTGGTGGGGTGAGGGTGGGGTTGTTTGTGGGCAGGGTTGGATGTGGTGGGCTGGGGGTGGGGTTTGTGGGCAGGGTTGGATGTGGCGGCTGGGGGTGGGGTTGTTGGCGAGCAGGGTTGGATGTGGCGGCTGGGGGTGGGGTTGTTTGTGGGCAGGGTTGGATGTGGCGGCTGGGGGTGGGGTTGTTTGTGGGCAGGGTTGGATGTGGCGGCTGGGGGTGGGGTTGTTTGTGGGCAGGGTTGGATGTGGCGGCTGGGGGTGGGGTTGTTTGTGGGCAGGGTTGGATGTGGCGGCTGGGGGTGGGGTTGTTTGTGGGCAGGGTTGGATGTGGCGGCTGGGGGTGGGGTTTGTGGGCAGGGTTGGATGTGGCGGCTGGGGGTGGGGTTTGTGGGCAGGGTTGGATGTGGCGGCTGGGGGTGGGGTTATCGGTGAGCAGGGTTGGATGTGGCGGCTGGGGGTGGGGTTGTTGGGCAGGGTTGGATGTGGCGGCTGGGGGTGGGGTTGTTGGTGAGCAGGGTTGGATGTGGCGGCTGGGGGTGGGGTTGTTGGTGAGCAGTGTTGGATGTGGCGGCTGGGGGTGGGGTTGTTGGTGAGCAGGGTTGGATGTGGCGGCTGGGGGTGGGGTTGTTGGTGAGCAGGGTTGGATGTGGTGGGCTGGAGGGTGGGGTTGTTGGTGAGCAGGGTTGGATGTGGTGGGGTGAGGGTGGGGTTGTTTGTGGGCAGGGTTGGATGTGGTGGGCTGGGGGTGGGGTTTGTGGGCAGGGTTGAATGTGGTGGGCTGGGGGTGGGGTTGTTGGGCAGGGTTGGATGTGGCGGCTGGGGGTGGGGTTGTTGGTGAGCAGGGTTGGATGTGGCGGCTGGGGGTGGGGTTGTTGGGCAGGGTTGGATGTGGCGGCTGGGGGTGGGGTTGTTGGTGAGCAGGGTTGGATGTGGTGGCTGGGGGTGGGGTTGTTGGGCAGGGTTGGATGTGGCGGCTGGGGGTGGGGTTGTTGGTGAGCAGGGTTGGATGTGGCGGCTGGGGGTGGGGTTGTTGGTGAGCAGGGTTGGATGTGGCGGCTGGGGGTGGGGTTGTTGGGCAGGGTTGGATGTGGCGGCTGGGGGTGGGGTTGTTGGTGGGCAGGGTTGGATGTGGTGGGGTGAGGGTGGGGTCGTTTGAGGGCAGGGTTGGATGTGGCGGCTGGGGGTGGGGTTGGTGAGCAGGGTTGGATGTGGCGGCTGGGGGTGGGGTTTGTGGGCAGGGTTGGATGTGGCGGCTGGGGGTGGGGTTATCGGTGAGCAGGGTTGGATGTGGCGGCTGGGGGTGGGGTCGTTTGTGAGCAGGGTTGGATGTGGCGGCTGGGGGTGGGGTTTGTGGGCAGGGTTGGATGTGGCGGCTGGGGGTGGGGTTGTTGGCGGGCAGGGTTGGATGTGGTGGGCTGGGGGTGGGGTTGTTGGTGAGCAGGGTTGAATGTGGCGGCTGGGGGTGGGGTTGTTGGTGAGCAGGGTTGGATGTGGCGGCTGGGGGTGGGGTTGTTGGTGAGCAGGGTTGGATGTGGTGGGCTGGAGGGTGGGGTTGTTGGTGAGCAGGGTTGGATGTGGTGGGGTGAGGGTGGGGTTGTTTGTGGGCAGGGTTGGATGTGGTGGGCTGGGGGTGGGGTTTGTGGGCAGGGTTGGATGTGGCGGCTGGGGGTGGGGTTGTTGGCGAGCAGGGTTGGATGTGGCGGCTGGGGGTGGGGTTGTTTGTGGGCAGGGTTGGATGTGGCGGCTGGGGGTGGGGTTGTTTGTGGGCAGGGTTGGATGTGGCGGCTGGGGGTGGGGTTGTTTGTGGGCAGGGTTGGATGTGGCGGCTGGGGGTGGGGTTGTTTGTGGGCAGGGTTGGATGTGGCGGCTGGGGGTGGGGTTGTTTGTGGGCAGGGTTGGATGTGGCGGCTGGGGGTGGGGTTTGTGGGCAGGGTTGGATGTGGCGGCTGGGGGTGGGGTTTGTGGGCAGGGTTGGATGTGGCGGCTGGGGGTGGGGTTATCGGTGAGCAGGGTTGGATGTGGCGGCTGGGGGTGGGGTTGTTGGGCAGGGTTGGATGTGGCGGCTGGGGGTGGGGTTGTTGGTGAGCAGGGTTGGATGTGGCGGCTGGGGGTGGGGTTGTTGGTGAGCAGTGTTGGATGTGGCGGCTGGGGGTGGGGTTGTTGGTGAGCAGGGTTGGATGTGGCGGCTGGGGGTGGGGTTGTTGGTGAGCAGGGTTGGATGTGGTGGGCTGGAGGGTGGGGTTGTTGGTGAGCAGGGTTGGATGTGGTGGGGTGAGGGTGGGGTTGTTTGTGGGCAGGGTTGGATGTGGTGGGCTGGGGGTGGGGTTTGTGGGCAGGGTTGAATGTGGTGGGCTGGGGGTGGGGTTGTTGGGCAGGGTTGGATGTGGCGGCTGGGGGTGGGGTTGTTGGTGAGCAGGGTTGGATGTGGCGGCTGGGGGTGGGGTTGTTGGGCAGGGTTGGATGTGGCGGCTGGGGGTGGGGTTGTTGGTGAGCAGGGTTGGATGTGGTGGCTGGGGGTGGGGTTGTTGGGCAGGGTTGGATGTGGCGGCTGGGGGTGGGGTTGTTGGTGAGCAGGGTTGGATGTGGCGGCTGGGGGTGGGGTTGTTGGTGAGCAGGGTTGGATGTGGCGGCTGGGGGTGGGGTTGTTGGGCAGGGTTGGATGTGGCGGCTGGGGGTGGGGTTGTTGGTGGGCAGGGTTGGATGTGGTGGGGTGAGGGTGGGGTCGTTTGAGGGCAGGGTTGGATGTGGCGGCTGGGGGTGGGGTTGGTGAGCAGGGTTGGATGTGGCGGCTGGGGGTGGGGTTTGTGGGCAGGGTTGGATGTGGCGGCTGGGGGTGGGGTTATCGGTGAGCAGGGTTGGATGTGGCGGCTGGGGGTGGGGTCGTTTGTGAGCAGGGTTGGATGTGGCGGCTGGGGGTGGGGTTTGTGGGCAGGGTTGGATGTGGCGGCTGGGGGTGGGGTTATCGGTGAGCAGGGTTGGATGTGGTGGCTGGGGGTGGGGTTGTTTGTGGGCAGGGTTGGATGTGGCGGCTGGGGGTGGGGTTGTTTGTGGGCAGGGTTGGATGTGGTGGGGTGAGGGTGGGGTTGTTGGCGGGCAGGGTTGGATGTGGCGGCTGGGGGTGGGGTTGTTGGCGGGCAGGGTTGGATGTGGCGGCTGGGGGTGGGGTTATCGGTGAGCAGGGTTGGATGTGGTGGCTGGGGGTGGGGTTGTTGGGCAGGGTTGGATGTGGTGGCTGGGGGTGGGGTTGTTGGTGGGCAGGGTTGGATGTGGCGGCTGGGGGTGGGGTTGTTGGCGGGCAGGGTTGGATGTGGTGGGCTGGAGGGTGGGGTTGTTGGCGGGCAGGGTTGGATGTGGTGGGCTGGAGGGTGGGGTTATCGGTGGGCAGGGTTGGATGTGGTGGGGTGAGGGTGGGGCTGGGGTTGGTGAGCAGGGTTGGATGTGGCGGCTGGGGGTGGGGTTGTTGGTGAGCAGGGTTGGATGTGGCGGCTGGGGGTGGGGTTATCGGTGAGCAGGTTTGGATGTGGCGGCTGGGGGTGGGGTTGGTGAGCAGGGTTGGATGTGGCGGCTGGGGGTGGGGTTGTTGGCGGGCAGGGTTGGATGTGGTGGGGTGAGGGTGGGGTCGTTTGAGGGCAGGGTTGGATGTGGCGGCTGGGGGTGGGGTTGTTGGTGAGCAGGGTTGGATGTGGTGGGCTGGGGGTGGGGTTGTTTGTGGGCAGGGTTGGATGTGGTGGGGTGAGGGTGGGGTCGTTTGAGGGCAGGGTTGGATGTGGCGGCTGGGGGTGGGGTTGTTGGCGGGCAGGGTTGGATGTGGCGGCTGGGGGTGGGGTTGTTGGCGGGCAGGGTTGGATGTGGCGGCTGGGGGTGGGGTTGTTGGCGGGCAGGGTTGGATGTGGCGGCTGGGGGTGGGGTTGTTGGTGGGCAGGGTTGGATGTGGCGGCTGGGGGTGGGGTTGTTGGTGAGCAGGGTTGGATGTGGCGGCTGGGGGTGGGGTTGTTGGTGAGCAGGGTTGGATGTGGTGGGCTGGGGGTGGGGTTGTTGGTGAGCAGGGTTGGATGTGGCGGCTGGGGGTGGGGTTGTTGGCGGGCAGGGTTGGATGTGGTGGGCTGGGGGTGGGGTTGTTGGTGGGCAGGGTTGGATGTGGCGGGGTCGTGGGGTGAGGGTGGGGTCGTTTGAGGGCAGGGTTGGATGTGGCGGCTGGGGGTGGGGTTGTTTGTGGGCAGGGTTGGATGTGGTGGGGTGAGGGTGGGGTCGTTTGAGGGCAGGGTTGGATGTGGCGGCTGGGGGTGGGGTTGTTGGCGGGCAGGGTTGGATGTGGCGGCTGGGGGTGGGGTTGTTGGCGGGCAGGGTTGGATGTGGCGGCTGGGGGTGGGGTTGTTGGTGAGCAGGGTTGGATGTGGCGGCTGGGGGTGGGGTTGTTGGTGAGCAGGGTTGGATGTGGTGGGCTGGGGGTGGGGTTGTTGGTGAGCAGGGTTGGATGTGGCGGCTGGGGGTGGGGTTGTTGGCGGGCAGGGTTGGATGTGGTGGGCTGGGGGTGGGGTTGTTGGTGGGCAGGGTTGGATGTGGCGGGGTCGTGGGGTGAGGGTGGGGTCGTTTGAGGGCAGGGTTGGATGTGGCGGCTGGGGGTGGGGTTGTTGGCGGGCAGGGTTGGATGTGGCGGCTGGGGGTGGGGTTGTTGGCGGGCAGGGTTGGATGTGGCGGCTGGGGGTGGGGTTGTTGGTGGGCAGGGTTGGATGTGGCGGGGTCGTGGGGTGAGGGTGGGGTCGTTTGAGGGCAGGGTTGGATGTGGCGGCTGGGGGTGGGGTTGTTGGCGGGCAGGGTTGGATGTGGCGGCTGGGGGTGGGGTTGTTGGCGGGCAGGGTTGGATGTGGCGGGGTCGTGGGGTGAGGGTGGGGTTGTTTGAGGGCAGGGTTGGATGTGGCGGCTGGGGGTGGGGTTGTTGGTGAGCAGGGTTGGATGTGGCGGCTGGGGGTGGGGTTGTTGGTGGGCAGGGTTGGATGTGGCGGCTGGGGGTGGGGTTGTTGGTGAGCAGGGTTGGATGTGGTGGGCTGGGGGTGGGGTTGTTGGTGAGCAGGGTTTGATGTGGCGGCTGGGGGTGGGGTTGTTGGCGGGCAGGGTTGGATGTGGTGGGCTGGGGGTGGGGTTGTTGGTGAGCAGGGTTGGATGTGGCGGCTGGGGGTGGGGTTGTTGGCGGGCAGGGTTGGATGTGGTGGGGTGAGGGTGGGGTTGTTTGCGGGCAGGGTTGGATGTGGCGGCTGGGGGTGGGGTTGTTTGCGGGCAGGGTTGGATGTGGCGGCTGGGGGTGGGGTTGTTGGCGGGCAGGGTTGGATGTGGCGGCTGGGGGTGGGGTTGGTGGGCAGGGTTGGATGTGGCGGCTGGGGGTGGGGTTGTTGGTGAGCAGGGTTGGATGTGGCGGCTGGGGGTGGGGTTGTTGGTGAGCAGGGTTGGATGTGGTGGGCTGGGGGTGGGGTTGTTGGTGGGCAGGGTTGGATGTGGTGGGGTGAGGGTGGGGTTGTTGGTGGGCAGGGTTGGATGTGGTGGGCTGGGGGTGGGGTTGTTGGTGAGCAGGGTTGGATGTGGTGGGCTGGGGGTGGGGTTGTTGGTGGGCAGGGTTGGATGTGGTGGGGTGAGGGTGGGGCTGGGGTTGGTGGGCAGGGTTGGATGTGGCGGCTGGGGGTGGGGTTGTTGGCGGGCAGGGTTGGATGTGGCGGCTGGGGGTGGGGTTGTGAGCAGGGTCATAGCTGGGTGTTATGGGCAGAAGTAGGGTCATGTCACCATCTCAAACACACACAGCTGACTTTTGCCTTTCTCAATGCAGAACAGCAATGGGAGCCGGTGCTGAACCTGTGCCAGGAGGGACCACTGCACGTTCCTGCTCCAGTCGCCAGGCCGCCCCCCAACCAAGGAGCACTCTCGGGGGCAGAGAGCCATCTGTCTCAACGTACGTAGAGCTCGTCACTGTGAGAACTGTGTCGACTAAAGTGAACGATCAGCCCTGATGGACTTGTAATGTTATACAGCACAGAAGCAAGTCCTTCAGCACAACTTGTTCAAGTGACCAGACATCTGGTCAAATGTCCCCTTATTTGGCCCATACCACACTATACGTGGGGTGTCACGGTAGCGTAGTGGTTAGTGCGATGCTACTATAGCTCGAGCAGCTGGAGTTCAGAATTCAGTTCCGTGGCCTCTGTGAGCAAGTTTGTATGTTTGTTCGTGTGTGTGAGTGTGTGTGTGTGTGTATTTTTCCTCTGGGTGCTCTGGTTTCCTCCCACAATCCAAAAGCATACCAGTTAGTAGAATAATTGGTCATTTAAATGTCCTGTGATTGAGGTAAGATTAAATTGGTGGGTTGCCGGCAGAGCCAGAAGGGCCTGTTCGACACTGTATCTCTAAATAAATAAAGTTATAGGCCCTTTGGCCCAATTTGATCATGCCAACCACTTTGCCTAACAATTAGTCCCATTCAGAGCCCTTTGGCCCATCTCGTCCATGCTGAAAACCATTTAAACTGTCTACTCACGTGGATCTGCACGGGACCTTAGCCCTTCATACTTCTACCATCCATGTACCTATCCAAACTCCTCTTGCATGTTGGAATGGAGCTTGCATGCACCACTTGTGTTTTCCACACTCTCATGACCCTCTGAGTGAAGAAGTTTCCCCTCATGTTCCCTTAAACTTATCATCTTTCACCTTGGTTGTAGTCCCACCCAATCTCAGTGGAAAAAGCATACTTTCATTTACCCTATCTATACCCCTCATAATGTTGTACACCTCTATCAAATATCACTTCAATCTTTTAAGTTCTAAAGAATACAGTCCGAACCCATTCAATCTTTCCTTGTAACTCAGTTCCTCCAGATCAGCAACATCCTTGTAAATTTTCTCTGCACCCTTTCAAACTTGCTTACATGTTCCTGGAGATAGGTGACCAAAACTGCACACAATACTCTAGATTGGACCTGAGCAACGTTGTATACAACTTCAACATAACATCCCATCTCCTGTACTTAATACATTCATTTATGAAGGCCAGCGTGCCCAAACTTTCTTTATGACCCTATCTATACGTGACACCACTTGCATTGAACTATGGACCTGTATTCCTAGATCCCTTTGTTCTTTCACACTCCTCAGCGCCCTACCGTTCTCTGTATAAGATCTACCCTGGTTGGTACTATCAAAGTGCCAAACCTCGCACTTGTCTGCATTAAATTCCATCTGCCATTTTTCAACCCATTTTTCCAACTGATGCAGATCCGTTTGCAAGCCATGATGGCCTTCGTCACTGTCCACTATATCCCCAGTCTTGGTGTCATCCGTAAGTTTGCTGATCCAGTTAACCATGTTATCATCCAGATCATTGATACAGATGACAAACAACAACAGACCCAGCACCGATCCCTGTGATACACCGCTGGTCACAGGCCTCCAGTCAGAAAGGCAACCCTCTGTTCTCTATCTTCCCCAAAACCACTGTCCAATCTAATTTACTATTTCATCCTGAATGCCAAGTGACTGAACCTTCTTGACCAGCCTCCCATGCAGGACCTTGTCAAGTGCCTTACTAAAGTCCACGTAGACAATATCCACTGCCTTGCCTTCAACTTGCTCGATAATCTATAAATAAGATTGGTTAGACACGACCTACCACACATCAAGCCATATTGACTATCCTTGATCAGGCCAAGTCTATCCAAATACTTATATATCTGGTCCCTTAGAATACCTTCCAATAACCTTCCCACAACTGATGTCAGAATCGCCCACCTGTAATTTCCTGGTTTTGTAAACAGCGGAACAACATTGGCTATCCTCCAATACCCTGGTAGCTCTCGTGTCACTAAGTATGTTTTAAATATCTTTGCAATGGCCCTGGCAATTTCTGCACTTGTCTTCCACAGGGTCCGACGGAATACTTTGTCAGGCCCTGGGGATTTATCCACCCTGTTTTATCTCGGTAGCAAACACCACCACCTCCGTAATCTGTACAGGGTCCATGAAATTGCTGCACTTTGTCTCACTTCTGTTGACTCTGTGTCCTCCTGAGCAAATGCAGGTGCAGAGAATTCATTTAAGATCTCCCCCATCTCTTTTGGCCCCACACATGTATTGCCATTCTGGTCTTCTGGAGGAGCAAATACAGTATGTCCCTTGCATTACTTTTGCTCTTTAAATATTTGTAGAATATCTTTGGATTCTGCTTCACCTTGTCTGCTAGAGCAATTTCATGCCTTCTTTTAGCCCTCCTGATTTTTTTCTCGTGTTTTCTTGCATTTCTTGTACTCCATAAGTACCTCATTTGTTCCTACTTGACTATACCTGCTATGCACCTTTCCCCCCCCCCCTTTTAACCAGGGCCTCAATATCTCTTGAAAACCAAGAATCCCTACACTTGTTGTCTTTACCTTTTATTCCTATGTCTTACGGTCTTTTTCTAACAGGCACATACAAGCTTTGTACTCTCAAAAATTTGTTCTTGAAAGCCTCCCACTTTCCAAGTACACCTTTGCCAGATACCAGCCTGTCCCAATGCACACCTGCCAGATCCTTCCTGATACCATCAAAATTGACCTTTCTCCAATTTAGAATCTCAACCTGTGGACCATACCTATCTTTTTGTGTATTTATTTTGCAACTAATGGTAATGTGATCTCTGGATCACAGATCAGCTGAGAAGATCATTGGGGTCTCTCTTCCTGCCATTACAGACATTTACACCACACACTGCATCCGCAAAGCAAACAGCATTATGAAGCAACACACACAAAATGCTGGTGGAACACAGCAGGCCAGGCAGCATCTATAGGGAGAAGTACTGTCGACGTTTTGGGCCAAGACCCTTCGTCAGGACTAACCGAAAGGAAAGACAGTAAGAGATTTGAAAGTAGGAGGGAGAGGGGGAAATCCGAAATGATAGGAGAAGACCGGAGAGGGTTGGGTGAAGCTAAGAGCTGGAAAGGAGATTGGCGAAAGAGATACAGAGCTGGAGAAGGGAAAGAATCATGAGACGGAAGGCCTAGGGAGAAAGAAAGGAGGAGGGAGATGGAAAACAGGCAAAGAGTGATGGGCAGAGAGAGAAAAAAAGGGGGGAAATAAATAAATCAGGGATGGGGTAAGAAAGGGAGGAGGGGCATTAATGGAAGTTAGAGAGATCAATGTTCAAGCCATCAGGTTGGAGGCTACCCAGCCGGTATATAAGGTGGTGTTCCTCCAACCTGAAAGTGGCTTCATCTTCATAGTAGAGGAGGCCATGGATAGACATATCAGAATGGGAATGGGACGTGGAATTAAAATGTGTGGCCACTGGGAGATCCTGCTTTCTCTGGCAGACAGAGCATAGGTGTTCAGTGAAATGGTCTCCCGGTCTGTGTCGGGTCTCACCAATGTATAAAAGGCCGCACCGGGAGCACCAGACCTGATATATTTATTCCCCCCCTCCTTTTTTTCTCTCTCTCTGCCCATCACTCTTTGCCTGTTCTCCATCTCCCTCCCCCTTTCTCCCTAGGCCTCCCGTCCCATGATCCTTTCCCTTCTCCAGCTCTGTATCCCTTTTGTCAATCACCTTTCCAGCTCTTAGCTTCATCCCACCCCCTCTGGTCTTCTCCTATCATTTTGGATTTCCCCCTCCCCCTCCTACTTTCAAATCTCTTACTATCTTTTCTTTAAGTTAGTCCTGACGAAGGATCCCGGCCTGAAACGTCGACAGTACTTCTTCCTATAGATGCTGCCTGGCCTGCTGCATTCCACCAGCATTTTGTGTGTGTTGCTTGAATTTCCAGCATCTGCAGATTTCCTTGTGTTAGCATTATGAAGGACCCCACGCACCCCGCATACAAACTTTTCTCCCTCCTGCCATCTGGGAAAAGTCACTGAAGCATTCGGGCTCTCACAACCAGACCAAGCTATCAGACTCCTCAATACCCAGAGTCTGGACTGACACCAACTTACAGCAACTTACTGTGCCTATTGTCTTGTTTATTATTTATTGTGATGCCTGCACTGTTTTGTGCACTTTATGCAGTCCTGGGTAGGTCTGTAGTCTAATGTAGCTTTCTCTGTGTTTTTATGTAGTTCAGTGTAGTTTTTGTATTGTTTCATGTAGCACCATGGTCCTGAAAAATGTTGTCTGGTTTTTACTGTGTACTGTACCAGCAGTTATGGTTGAAATGACAATAGGAAGTGACTTGACTTGGATGAAAAGTGTTCCCCTGCACAAACTTCTGTTACAGATCCAGAATTGCCCTCTCTCTCATTGGGACTTCTTCCTGCTGATGAAGGAACTTCCCTGAACACATTTGACAAACTCTATTTCATCTAGTCCTTTTACAGTATGGGTAACAATTTCCTCACATTTGTTGCACATCCCTCTGAAGATTTGCTATCTGCGTGTCCAAGTGTCTTCTAACTGTTATTGTTGTACCTGCCTCAACCACTTCTTCTGGCAGCTCGTTCCATACATGGGCCATTCTCTGAGAGAAAGCCTTGCCCTTCAGGTCCCCTTTAAAACTAGAGGGCACTTACACAAGGTGAGAATGGAAAGATTTGGACTTCCCTACCCTGAGGAAAGTATTTTATAAACCTTTAAGGCCATCCCTCAGTCTCCTCCACTCTGGGAAAACCTCTCCTTGTAACTCCAGCCCTCCAGTCTGGGTGGTGTGTTGTGAATCTTTTCTGCACTCTCTCCAGCCTAATGACATCCTTTCCTCAGCTGGGTTACCAGAATTACAAAGTTCAAAGTGTTTATAATCAAACTACATACATGTCACCATATACAACCCTGAGATTTATTTTCTTGTGGGCATTCACAGTAAATCCAAGAATCGCAATAGAATCAATGAGAGACTGCACACAACAGGACGGACAGACAACCAATGTGCAAAAGACAACAAACAACCTGTGTGCAAAAGACAACAAACTGCAAATGCAAATAGAAAGAGAAAAATTAGTAATAAATAAGTAAGCATAAATATCAAGAATCTGAGATGAAGAGTTCTTGAAAGTGAGTCCATAGGTTGTGGGAACAGTTCAGTGATGGGATGAGTGAAATTATCCTCTCTGGTTCAAGAGCCTGATGGTTGAAGGGTAGTGACTTGCCCTGAAGCTGGTGGTACTGGCCCTGAGGTTCCAATACCACCTTCCTCACAGCAGAAGTGAGAAGAGAGCATGGCTTGGCTGGTGGGTCTCCAGAGCCCAGTGAGCAGAACTGTAGATGATATTCCAAGTGCAATCTAACTAATAGTTTTCAGAACTTCACATGGTATCCCAATTCCTGCACTTATTATCAAGACTGAAGAAGAAACGCATATCAAAAACTTCTTCACTATCCTTCCACCTGGAACTATGTACCTGTACCCGTAGGTGTCTGTTCTACAACCCTCCCGAGAGCCATGCTGTTCCCTGGTTTAGCTCCCATACTTATCCAAGTTAAATTCCTTTTGATGTTCCTCTTTTCACTTCCCATTTGATCAATATCCCATTTCTAACCTTGGATAGTCACTTACTCTGCTGACTACATCATCACCTGCAAACTTCCCACATCACCTACATGCTCATTGTGATGGTTGATGTCAGGGGGCTCAGCACTGATCCCCCATGACACACCACTGTTTATAGATCTCCAATCTGAAAAACACTTCCACCTTGCCCTTTACTCTGACAGGAGCATGTGTGTCCAACTCCATGTCTCACTTTAAATACCTCCCACATTTCCCTTCACCTTCGAAGAGCCTTTCCCAATTGCCTTTTGTGAGTTTTCTACATGATACCTCCAAAATTAATCCCTTCAGAATTTTAACGTGGACTGGTCTGATCTTTCTCCCCATAGAGATACTGGAGATAGCAGGGTTGTGATCTGGAGCAACAATCTGAGGGAGGAGCTCAGCAGGTCAACAGCTTCTGTGGGGGGGGGGGGGGGGGGTCGGTTGGGGAGAACATTTTGTGTTCGGTTGAAACCCTTTATCAGGAGTCATCCCACCCAAGGGTGGTGGTGAAGTGTATCAGGATATGGACATCCAACATAAGGCCATAAGACATAGGAGCAGAAGTAGGCCATTTGGCCCATCGAGTCTGCTCTGCCATTCAATCATGGGCTGATCCAATTCTTCCAGTCATCCCCACTCTCCTGCCTTCACCCCGTAACCTTTGATGCCCTGGCTAGTCGGAACCTATCTATCTCTGCCTTAAATACACCAGATGCCTTGGCCTCCACAGCCACTCATGGCAACAAATTCCACAGATTTACCACCCTCTGACTAAAGTAATTTCTCCACATCTCAGTTCTAAATGGACGTTCTTCAATCCTGAAGTCGTGCCCTCTTGACCTTGAATCACCTACCATATAACTTTGCCATATCTAATCTGTTCAGATCTTTAACATTTAGAATGTTTCTATGCAATTTCCTCTCATTCTCCTGACCTCCAGGGAGTACAGCCCAAAAGCTGCCAGAAGTTGCTCATACAGTAACCCTTTCATTCCTGGAATCATTCTCGTGAATCTTATCTGAATCTCTCCAATTTTTATACATTCTTTCTAAAATAAGGAACCCAAAACTGCACACAATACTCCCAGTGTGGTCTCATGAGTGCCTTATAGAGCCTCAACATCACATCCCTGCTCTTACATTCTACACCTCTAGAAATGAATGCCAACATTGCATTTGCCTTCTTCACCACTGACTCAACCTGGAGGTTAACCTTTAGGGTATCTTGCACAAGGACTCCCAAGTCCCTTTGCATCTCTGCATTTTGAATTCTCTCCCCATCTAAATAATAGTCTGCCCATTTATTTCTTCCACCAAAGTGCATGACCATACACATTCCAACGTTGTATTTCATTTGTCGCTTCTTTGCCCATTCCCCTAAACTATCTAAGTCTCTCTGGAGGGTCTCTGTTCCCTCAACTCTACCTGCTCCTCAATCTATCTTTGTATCATCGGCAAATTTAGCCACAAATCCATTAATCCCATAGTCCAAATCATTGACATACATCGTAAAAAACAGCAGTCCCAACACCGACTCCTGTGGAACTCCACTGGTAACTGGCAGCCAGCCAGAATAGGATCCCTTTATTCCCACTCTGTTTTCTGCCGATCAGCCAATGTTCTACCCATGCTAGTAACTTCCCTGTAATTCCATGGGATCTTATCTTGCTAAGCAGCCTCATGTGCGGCACCTTGTCAAAGGCCTTCTGAAAATCCAAGTACGCCACATCATCTACATCTCCTTTGTCCACCCTGCTTGTAATTTCCTCAAAAAATTGCAGTAGGTTTATCAGGCAGTATCTTCCTTTTAGGAAACCATGCTGGCTTTGGTCTATCTGGTCATGTGCCTCCAGGTACTCCATAATCTCATCCCTAACAATCAATTCCAATAACTTCCCAACCACTGATGTCAGGCTAACAGGTCTATAGTTTCCTTTCTGCTGCCTCCCACCCTTTTTAAATAGCAGAGTAACATTTGCAATTTTCCAGTCATCCGGTACAATGGCAGAATCTATCGATACTTGAAAGATCATTGTTAATGCCTCCGCAATCTCTCCAGCTACTTACTTCAGAACCCAAGGGTGCATTCCATCAAGTCCAGGAGATTTATCCACCCTCAGACCATTAAGCTTCCTGAGCACCTTCTCAGTTGTAATTTTCACTGCACATACTTCACTTCCCTGACACTCTTGAATGTCTGGTATACTGCAGATGTCTCCCACTGTGAAGACTGATGCAAAATACACATTCAGTTCCTCTGCCATCTCTGCATCTTTTATTACAATATCTCCAGCGTCATGTTCTATTGGTTCTCTGTCTACCCTCAAACTCTCTTTTACCTTTTATATACTTAAAAAAAAGCTTTAAGTAATTTCTTTGATATTAGTTGCCAGCTTTTCATAATTCATCTTTTCCTTCCTCATGACTTTCTTAGTTTCCTTCTGCAAGTTTTTAAAAGCTTCCCAATCCTCTATCTTCCCGCTAGCTTTGGCTCTGACTTCACAGTAGTGTCCTTCTTCCATTCAAAATTTTTTTCTTATTTGGAATATAGCTGTTTTCCACTTCACTTATTTTTTGCAGAAACTCTAGCCATTGCTGCTCTGCTGTCCTTCCTGCTAGTGTCTCTTTCCAGTCAACTTTGGCCAGCTTCCCTCTGATGCCATTGTAATTTCCTTCAGTTCACTGAAATACCGACACTTTCCCTAATAAGCTGTAGGGCATCGAGCTGCAGCTCCAGATCCCTGACACGGTCTCTCAGAAGCTGCAACTTGGTGCACCTGGCGCTGATGTGGCCATCTGGGAGTCAGGAAGATTCCCAGGATTCCCACATCTGTCACCCAGAGCAAAGTACTAAACGTACAGACATGTTCTTAATTCCTCCAAAAAAATGCAAGGAAAAGAAAATCGAAGTCCACTTACCTCGTGGAAGCCCTAGCAGTTACCAATTCACCAGATTGCCATCAGGGAGATGCTACGTCCCTCACCACCAGGACTACACACCACCACTGAAGTTTCTTTCCTGTAGCTATCCAGTTTCTCAAAAAAACCTATTTGGGTGTGATATCCCAACGGTCCCCGGTATCCATTAAATAGTCAGTGTCAGTTAAATAGTCAGCCCTGTTAATGGCCTTTCCTGCACGGCATCCATTAAATGGCCTTTCCTGCACGGCATCCATTAAATGGCCTTTCCTGCTCGGCATCCATTAAATGGTCTTTCCTGCATGGCTTGGTCTGTTGATTATTTTTGCGTTTCTTCATAGTTCACATTTATTTAAGTTTGATTATTGACAATTGTACTAATTATCGATGGCTCGTGGCTGTTTGCACTATTGTTTTGGATATTGTTGGTTGCTATTGTGTTGTTATGGTATTACCCGTGTTTCGTGCTTGGCATTGAGCCACAGTTCTGGTCTGGTATGTTTCACGTACTGGCAATGAAGTGTTTCCTCTCTCCCTCTTGTTGCAGTCCCCAGTGACCTGGACATCACTATCTATTACAGAGGCAGGCAGGTCCTCCAGACCACTGTCACCAACGCCATTGGCTGCCGTCTCTACTTCCAGCAGGAGGATGAGAGTTCTGCTCACCTGCAGCAGATCCGATTCCCAGGCACAGACGACATTTCTGATTACAAGCAGAAGGACTTCACTGACCGCCTGCTGAGCAACATGGAGGGTGGTCTGCTGCTCTGGCACCGGGCTGGCGATCTGATGGCCAAACGGCTGGGCAAATGCCAGGTCTTCTGGGCTAGCGGGGATGTCGGCGCCAGTGATGAGTCCCAGAAACTCAACCGCGATGTGATGACCAGGATCTTCTGTCTGAAGGATTTCATTCAGGGTGAGATGTCCACATGCCCCAAGCCAGGCTGGGAAAGGGTCTTGGCTTTTTCAGTGTTTTTGATGGGGAGGGGAGTGGGTATCTCTGGGAGAGGAGGGAATACAACACTCATTCCCTTTCTTCTTTGGTTTGGGGCAGCCCCCAGCCCTAAGTATAGATTGATGTATCAAAATCAGGTTTATTATCACTAACATATGCTGTGAATTTTGTTGTTTTGTGGCGACAGTAGAGTACAAGATTTAAAAAAATAATTTCCACTTCAATTCCAATACCCATGTCAGTCCGTGGCCCCCTTTTCTGCCAAGATGATGCTGCTCTCGGGTTGGAAGAACAACACTTCATTTTCTGTCCAGGTAGCCTCCAACGTGAACATTGATTTCTCCAACCTTTGATAATCTTTTCCCTCCCCCTTCCCCTTCTTCAATTCCCAACTCTGGCCTCCATCTTGCCTCTTCTCCTCACCTGCCTATCACCACCCCTGGTTCCTCTCCTCCCCTTTCTCTCACTTCTCTCTACTCTCCTCTCCTATCAGATTCCTTCTTCTCCAGCCCTTCACCTTTTCCACCTATCACCACCCAGCTTCTTAATTCAAGCCCTTCCCCCACCCACCTTACTTCACCTATCACATTCTAGCTTGTCCACCTTCTCCCTCCAAGAACTTATTCTGGCTTTCTCCCCCTTCTTTTCCCATCCTGATGAAGGGTCTTGGCTCCAAATGTTTAGTTCCATCCATAGATTCTGCCCGACCTGCTGAGTTCCTCCAGCATTTTGTATGTGTTGGTTTGGATTTCCAGCATCTGCAGAATCTCTTGTGTTTTAAAAAGTACATGTAGTGCAAAAAGAGAGTAAAATAGTGAGATGGTGTTCATGGATTCGTTGTACATTCAGAAATCTGATGGCAGAGGGGAAGAAGCTGTTCCTGAATCGCTGAGTGTGTGTCTTCAGGCTTCTGTACCTCCTCCCTGATGGTAGTGATGAGAAGAGGGCATTCCTGGCTGATGGGGATCCTTAGTGATGGATTCCTCCTCTCTGAGGTAGTGCTGGATGCTGGTGAGGCTAGTGGCCACGATGGAGCTGGTTGAGTTTATAACCCTCTGCAGTAGTGACATTGCTCGGGATCAATCCTGTCTGTTTGCACATTCTCCCTGTGACCAAGTCGGCTTCCCTCGCATACTCTGGTTTCCTCCCACATCTGAAAGACATGCCAATTAAACTTCTGCGTAGACAAGAGAGAAAAGGTTCTGTTGATGGACATGTGTAATAGAGAGCAAACTGGTGGAAGAGAGGATTGGAATTAGTTTATTACTGTCACACGTACAGAGATACAGTTAAAAGCTTGTCTTGCACACATCAGATCATTACACAGTGTATTGAGGTAGAACAAGGGAAAACAGTAACAATGCAGAATAAAGTGTAACAGTTACAGAGAAAATGCAGTGCAGGCAGACAATAAGGTGTGGACCAAAAGAGGTGGATTGAGAGTCCATCTTAATGTACCAGAGAACTGTTGAGTAGTCTTGTAACAGTGGAGTGGAACCTGTCCTTCAGTCTGCTGGTACGTACTTTATGCTGGTGGGAAATGGGAGAAGAAAGTGGGTGGGGGTCTTTGATTATGCTGGCTGATTTTGATTAAATGGGACTGCACTGCAAACCTGATGGGCCAAATGGCCTCTGTTCACATTGACACCATTGAGGGAGAGGGGGGTTTACTGACTGATACCCACAGGGATGTAGGAGGTGGGTGGCACCAGTCTAGGCCACGTACTCTTGGTTTATCCATGAACTCCTCCCTCTTACACCCGGAATACACTAGGTTGTGGGACTCTCGGGTCAACTGTCAAAAGCTGGAGATGCACACCCCCCCCCCCCCCCCCAAACCCTCCCTGCTGGTTGGCTGTGACAATCCTCAGCTTCTCCCACTGCCCTGAACAAAAATAAACGCCAACACCCCTACAGGGGCTTAGGCTGCCAACACAGCTTGTCAGAATCCTCGACTTGAGCCAGTCCTTCATGTTGTCCCCAGGTGTGGCAAATGAAATATAATGTTGAAAAATGCATGGTTGTGCACTTTGCTAGTAGAAATAAATGTGCGGACTATTTTCTAAATGGGGAGAAAATCCAAAAATCTGAGATGCAAAGGGACTTGGGAGTCCTTGTGAGAACACCCTAACGGTCAACTTGCAGGATGAGTCGGTGGTGGGTGAGGAAAGCAAATGCCATGTTTGCATTCATTTCAAGAGGTCTTGGATACAAGAGCAGAGAAGCTTTATGAGGCACTGGTGAGGCTTCACCTTGAGTATTGTGTACAGTTTTGGGCTCCTCATCTTAGAAGAGATGTGCTGGCTTTGGAGAGGGTCCATAGGAGGTTCACAAGGATGATTCTAGGAATGAAAGGGATATCATATAAGGAACATTTAATGGTTCTGGGTCTGTACTCACTGGAATTTAGGAGGATGGGGGGGGGGTGGGATCTCATTGAAATCTTTCGAATGTTGAAAGGCCTAGACAGAGTAAATGTGGAAAGGATGTTTCCTATGGTGGGAGAGTCTAGGATAAGAGGACGCAACCTCAGAATAGAGGGGTATCCATTCAAAACAGATGCAGAGAAATTTCTGTAGCCAGGGGGTGGTGAATTTGTGGAATTTGTTGCCGCATGCAGCTGTGGCGGCCAGGTCATTGAGACAGAGGTTGAGAGGTTCTTGATTGGACACGGCATCAAAGGTTACAGGGAGAAGGCTGGGGAATGGAGTTGAGGAGGAGAGGGGAAAAAAGGATCAGCCATGATTGAGTTGTGGAGCAGCCTAATTCTGCTCCTATGTCTTATGGTCTTATTGAGGCTATATTACAGGCCTCCAAACAGTCCTAGGGATTTAGAGGAACAACCTTGTAGAGAGATCAGACTGTTGCAAGATACATAAAGTTGTTCTAGTAGGTGATTTTAACTTGCCACATATTGACTGGGACTTACTGTAGAAGGACTAGATGGGATAGAATTTGTCAAATGTGTTCAGGAACATTTCCTTAATCAGTCTCAATGAGAGTATACAATACTTGATCTGCTACTAGAGAGTGAGACGGCAGATGACAGAAGTTCGAGTAGGGGAACATTTTGCATCCAGTGATCACAGTGCCATTAGTTTCAAAATAAATATGCAAAAAAAAATAGGTCTGGTCTGAGGGTTGAGATTTTTGTAGTTGGAAAAAAGACCGATTTTGATGGTATCAGAAAGGATCTGTACAGTGGGACAAATGTGCATTCTGCAAAGATGCACTTGATTATCCTTCAAAAGTGAAATGTAGCGAGTACAAAGCTTGTATGTGCCTGTCAGAATACAGAGCAAGGATGACAAGTGTAGGGAACCTTGGCTTTCAAAAGATATTGAGGCCCTGATTAAGGAAAAAAAAGGTGTGTAGCAGGTATAGGCAGTTACGAACAAATGAGGTGCTTATGGAGTATAAGAAATGCAAGAGAATACTTAAGAAAGAAACCAGGAGCGCTAAAAGAAGGCACGAGATTGCCCTAACAGACAAGGTGAAGGAGAATCTTAAGAAATTCTATGGATATGTTAATGGCAAAAGGATTGCAAAGGACAAAATTGGTCCTCTGGAAGATCAGAATGGTAATTCATGTGTATTTGTTCAGGAAATGGATACAGAAGTGAGGCAAGTGGCATCAACTTCATGGACACCATACAGATTACAGAGGAGGACCTTTTGGATCTCAACCAAATTAGGTGGATAAATCCTCTGAGCCTAATAAGGTGTTCCCTCGGACTCTGCGGGAGACGAGGTTCAGTTGCTCAGCATTTAAGATGAGGTAGTAAATTGGATTAGACATTGGGTTTCTTGGAGAAGCCAGACAGTGGTAGTAGATGGTTGCCTCTCTGACTGAAGACCTGTGACTAGTGGTGTGCTTCAGTGATCAGTGCTGGGTCCATTGTTGTTGGTCATCTATATCAATAATTTGGATGATAATGTGGTTAACTGGATCAGCAAATTTGCAGATGACTCCAAGATCGAGGAAGGCTATAATAGCCTGCAGCAGGATCTGGCCCAGCTGGGAAAATGGGCTGAAAAATGGCAGATGGAATTTAATGTAGACAAGTGCAAGATATTGTATTTTGGTAGGATCAGTCAGGACAGCTCTTACACAGTGAATGCTAGGGCACTGACGGGTGCTGTAGAGGAAAGGAATCTGGAAGTATGGGTTCATAATTCATTGGAAGCGGCATTACAGATAGACGGTCATAAAGAAAGCTTCTATCACATTGGCCTTCATAAATCAAAGTATTGAGTACAAGAGTCAGGATGGCATGTTGAAGTTGTATAAGATATTTGAGGCCTAATTTGAAGTACAGGTGCGCCCCCACCCCCCCCCCCCACAAAGGGGTAAAGCTTTCCTGTGAAACTTTTCTTAAGCCGAAATGGCGTAAAGCGAAGAACCATTAACTTATATGGGAAACATTTTCGTAAAAGCGAAAATCCTCTTTGTAATGCGAAAACAGGTTACCAATATAGGTCTTTTGTAAAAGTGAAGTGGTGTAAAGCGGGGGACACCTGTATTGTGCTCGGCTTTGGTCACCTACCAAAGCCTACACGACGCCTACACAGAAAATTTATAAGGATGTTACTGGGTCTGGAGTAGCTGAGTTATAAGGAAAGATTGACTAGGTTAGGACTTTATATCTTAGAATGAAGAAGATTGAGAGGAAATTCGATGGAGGTATATAGAATTATGAGGGGTTAGATAGGATAAATACAAGCAGTTTTTTTCGACAGATAGGGTAGAACTACAGCCAGAGCTCATGGGTTAAGGAGGAAATGTGAGAAATTTAAGACCATAAGATAGAGGAGGAAAATTAGGCCATTTGGCCCATTGAGACTGCTCCACCATTTCATCATATTTGATCCAATTTTCCCCTCAGCCCCAATCTCCTGCTTTCGCTCTGTACCCTTTCATGACCTGACCAATAAAGAATCAATCAACCTTTGCCTTCAATATACATAAAGTCTTGGCCTCCACAGCTGCCTGTGGCCAAGAATTCCACAGATTCACCACTCTCTGGCTAAAGAGTTCCTCCTCGTCTCTTCCAAAAGGATACCCCTCTGT
The DNA here is from genome assembly GCF_048418815.1 of Hemitrygon akajei. Lineage (NCBI taxonomy): Eukaryota > Metazoa > Chordata > Chondrichthyes > Myliobatiformes > Dasyatidae > Hemitrygon > Hemitrygon akajei. Next base: position 186,880,223 of record NC_133129.1, read on the forward strand.
TATGAGGTTGTGTCCTCTGGTCTTAGGCTCTTCCACCATAGGAAACATTCTCTCCACATCCACTCTATCAAAGCCTTTCACCATTCGATAGGTTTCGATGAGGTCACCCCTCATTCTTCTGAATGCCAGTGAATACAGGCCCAGAGCCATCAAACACTCTTAATATGACAAGCCATTCAATTCTGGAATCATTTTCATGAACCTTCTTTGAAACATATCCAGTTTCAGCCCATCTTTTCTAAGATAAGGTGCCCAAAATTGCTCTCAGTACTCCAAGTGAGGCCTCACCAGTGCTTTATAAAGTCTCAACATTACATCCTTGCTTTTATATTCTAGTCCTCTTGAAATGAATGCTAACATTGCATTTACCTTCCACACCACAGACTCAACCTGCAAATTAACCTTTAGGGAATCCTGACAAGGACTCCCAAGTCCCTTTACACCTCAGTTTTTTGTGTTTTCTCTCCATTTAGAAAATAGTCAACCCTTTCATTTCTTCTCCCAAAGTGCGTGATCATGCATTTCCCCACATTGTATTCCATCTGCCACTTCTTTGCCCATTTTCCTAATCTAAGTCCATCTGTAGCCTCTTTACTTCCTCAAAATTACCTGCCCCTCCATCTGTCTTCATATCATCTGCAAACTTTGCAACAAAGCCTTCGATTCCATCATCCAAATCATTGACATATAATGTAAAAAGAATCAGTCCCAACACAGACCCCTGTGAAACACCACTAGTCACCAACAACCAACCAGAAAAGGCTCTCTTTATTCCCACTCTTTGCTTCCTGCACTGTTTTATCCATGTTAGAATCTTTCCTGTAATACCATGGGCTCATAGTTTGCGAAGCAGCCTTGTTTGGCACCTTGTCAAAAGCCTTCTGAAAGTTGAAGTATACAACATTAACCAATTCTTCTTTGTCTATCCTGCTTGTTACTTCTTCAAACAATTCCAACAGATTTGTCAGGTAAGATTTTCCCTAGAGGAAACCATGCAGACTATGGCCTATTTTATTACGTGCCTCCAACTACCTTGAGACCTCAACCTTAGTAGTGGAAAGATGTTGGAGTTGATCATTGAAGTCAGACTAACTGGTCTATAATTTTCCTTTCTTCTGCCTCTCTCCCTTCTTGAAGAGTGGAGTGACATTAGCAATTTTCCAGTCTTCCGGAACCATTCCAGAATCTTGTGATCATTACTAATTCCTCCATGATCTCTTCAGCCACCTCTTTCAGAACTGTAAGGTGTACACCATCTGGTTCAGGTGACTATATCTACCTTCTGTTAAGTATACATGACTAACACTCGTAAGAAACTGTTCTGAGAAAGTGTCCTGCCCCAGTTAAGCAGCATAGTGTTCCAAATGAATGAAGGGAATCCTAAGTATTTTCTCAATTAGTTCTTTAGGTGTTGTCCCAAATAAGCTGCTGCCTTAGTTAAACAGAATCCACTATATTTAATCTTTAAAAATAAGCCATGATTGAATGGTGGAGAGGACTTAATGGGCTGAGTGGCCTAACTGCTCCTCTGTTTTGCAGTCTGTTGTGGTGTCAGGATATTGGGAGTATGGGGTAGACTCGGGTACTGAGTGAGGTTGTGATGCCAGGATGTTGGGCGGATGGGGTAGACTCGGGTACTGAGTGAGGTTGTGATGCCAGGATGTTGGGCGGATGGGGTAGACTCGGGTACTGAGTGAGGTTGTGATGTCAGGATGTTGGGCGGATGGGGTAGACTCGGGTACTGAGTGAGGTTGTGATGCCAGGATGTTGGGCGGATGGGGTAGATTCGGGTACTGAGTGAGGTTGTGATGCCAGGATGTTGGGCGGATGGGGTAGACTCGGGTACTGAGTGAGGTTGTGATGCCAGGATGTTGGGCGGATGGGGTAGACTCGGGTACTGAGTGAGGTTGTGATGTCAGGATGTTGGGCGGATGGGGTAGACTCGGGTACTGAGTGAGGTTGTGATGTCAGGATGTTGGGCGGATGGGGTAGACTCGGGTACTGAGTGAGGTTGTGATGTCAGGATGTTGGGCGGATGGGGTAGACTCGGGTACTGAGTGAGGTTGTGATGTCAGGATGTTGGGAGTATGGGGTAGACTCGGGTACTGAGTGAGGTTGTGATGTCAGGATGTTGGGCGGATGGGGTAGACTCGGGTACTGAGTGAGGTTGTGATGCCAGGATGTTGGGCGGATGGGGTAGACTCGGGTACTGAGTGAGGTTGTGATGCCAGGATGTTGGGCGGATGGGGTAGACTCGGGTACTGAGTGAGGTTGTGATGCCAGGATGTTGGGCGGATGGGGTAGACTCGGGTACTGAGTGAGGTTGTGATGCCAGGATGTTGGGCGGATGGGGTAGACTCGGGTACTGAGTGAGGTTGTGATGTCAGGATGTTGGGAGTATGGGGTAGACTCGGGTACTGAGTGAGGTTGTGATGTCAGGATGTTGGGCGGATGGGGTAGACTCGGGTACTGAGTGAGGTTGTGATGCCAGGATGTTGGGCGGATGGGGTAGACTCGGGTACTGAGTGAGGTTGTGATGCCAGGATGTTGGGCGGATGGGGTAGACTCGGGTACTGAGTGAGGTTGTGATGTCAGGATGTTGGGCGGATGGGGTAGACTCGGGTACTGAGTGAGGTTGTGATGTCAGGATGTTGGGCGGATGGGGTAGACTCGGGTACTGAGTGAGGTTGTGATGTCAGGATGTTGGGTGGATGGGGTAGACTCGGGTACTGAGTGAGGTTGTGATGTCAGGATGTTGGGCGGATGGGGTAGACTCGGGTACTGAGTGAGGTTGTGATGTCAGGATGTTGGGCAGATGGGGTAGACTCGGGTACTGAGTGAGGTTGTGATGCCAGGATGTTGGGCGGATGGGGTAGACTCGGGTACTGAGTGAGGTTGTGATGCCAGGATGTTGGGCGGATGGGGTAGACTCGGGTACTGAGTGAGGTTGTGATGCCAGGATGTTGGGCGGATGGGGTAGACTCGGGTACTGAGTGAGGTTGTGATGCCAGGATGTTGGGCGGATGGGGTAGACTCGGGTACTGAGTGAGGTTGTGATGTCAGGATGTTGGGCGGATGGGGTAGACTCGGGTACTGAGTGAGGTTGTGATGTCAGGATGTTGGGCGGATGGGGTAGACTCGGGTACTGAGTGAGGTTGTGATGTCAGGATGTTGGGCGGATGGGGTAGACTCGGGTATTGAGTGAGGTTGTGATGTCAGGATGTTGGGCGGATGGGGTAGACTCGGGTACTGAGTGAGGTTGTGATGTCAGGATGTTGGGAGTATGGGGTAGACTCGGGTACTGAGTGAGGTTGTGATGCCAGGATGTTGGGAGTATGGGGTAGACTCGGGTACTGAGTGAGGTTGTGATGTCAGGATGTTGGGAGTATGGGGTAGACTCGGGTACTGAGTGAGGTTGTGATGCCAGGATGTTGGGCGGATGGGGTAGACTCGGGTACTGAGTGAGGTTGTGATGTCAGGATGTTGGGCGGATGGGGTAGACTCGGGTATTGAGTGAGGTTGTGATGTCAGGATGTTGGGCGGATGGGGTAGACTCGGGTATTGAGTGAGGTTGTGATGTCAGGATGTTGGGAGTATGGGGTAGACTCGGGTATTGAGTGAGGTTGTGATGTCAGGATGTTGGGAGTATGGGGTAGACTCGGGTATTGAGTGAGGTTGTGATGTCAGGATGTTGGGCGGATGGGGTAGACTCGGGTATTGAGTGAGGTTGTGATGTCAGGATGTTGGGCGGATGGGGTAGACTCGGGTATTGAGTGAGGTTGTGATGCCAGGATGTTGGGCGGATGGGGTAGACTCGGGTATTGAGTGAGGTTGTGATGCCAGGATGTTGGGTGGATGGGGTAGACTCGGGTACTGAGTGAGGTTGTGATGCCAGGATGTTGGGCGGATGGGGTAGATTCGGGTACTGAGTGAGGTTGTGATGCCAGGATGTTGGGCGGATGGGGTAGACTCGGGTACTGAGTGAGGTTGTGATGCCAGGATGTTGGGCGGATGGGGTAGATTCGGGTACTGAGTGAGGTTGTGATGCCAGGATGTTGGGTGTATGGGGTAGACTCGGGTACTGAGTGAGGTTGTGATGCCAGGATGTTGGGTGGATGGGGTAGACTCGGGTACTGAGTGAGGTTGTGATGTCAGGATGTTGGGCGGATGGGGTAGACTGGGGTACTGAGTGAGGTTGTGATGCCAGGATGTTGGGCGGATGGGGTAGATTCGGGTACTGAGTGAGGTTGTGATGCCAGGATGTTGGGTGTATGGGGTAGACTCGGGTACTGAGTGAGGTTGTGATGCCAGGATGTTGGGAGTATGGGGTAGACTCGGGTACTGAGTGAGGTTGTGATGTCAGGATGTTGGGCGGATGGGGTAGACTGGGGTACTGAGTGAGGTTGTGATGTCAGGATGTTGGGTGGATGGGGTAGACTCGGGTACTGAGTGAGGTTGTGATGTCAGGATGTTGGGCGGATGGGGTAGACTGGGGTACTGAGTGAGGTTGTGATGTCAGGATGTTGGGAGTATGGGGTAGACTCGGGTACTGAGTGAGGTTGTGATGTCAGGATATTGGGCGGATGGGGTAGACTCGGGTACTGAGTGAGGTTGTGATGTCAGGATATTGGGCGGATGGGGTAGACTCGGGTACTGAGTGAGGTTGTGATGTCAGGATGTTGGGCGGATGGGGTAGACTCGGGTACTGAGTGAGGTTGTGATGTCAGGATGTTGGGCGGATGGGGTAGACTCGGGTACTGAGTGAGGTTGTGATGTCAGGATGTTGGGCGGATGGGGTAGACTCGGGTACTGAGTGAGGTTGTGATGTCAGGATGTTGGGTGGATGGGGTAGACTCGGGTACTGAGTGAGGTTGTGATGCCAGGATGTTGGGCGGATGGGGTAAACTCGGGTACTGAGTGAGGTTGTGATGTCAGGATGTTGGGTGGATGGGGTAGACTCAGGTACTGAGTGAGGTTGTGATGTCAGGATGTTGGGCGGATGGGGTAGACTCGGGTACTGAGTGAGGTTGTGATGTCAGGATGTTGGGTGGATGGGGTAGACTCAGGTACTGAGTGAGGTTGTGATGTCAGGATGTTGGGCGGATGGGGTAGACTCGGGTACTGAGTGAGGTTGTGATGTCAGGATGTTGGGCGGATGGGGTAGACTCGGGTACTGAGTGAGGTTGTGATGTCAGGATGTTGGGTGGATGGGGTAGACTCGGGTACTGAGTGAGGTTGTGATGCCAGGATGTTGGGAGTATGGGGTAGACTCGGGTACTGAGTGAGGTTGTGATGTCAGGATGTTGGGTGGATGGGGTAGACTCGGGTACTGAGTGAGGTTGTGATGTCAGGATGTTGGGCGGATGGGGTAGACTCGGGTACTGAGTGAGGTTGTGATGCCAGGATGTTGGGCGGATGGGGTAGACTCGGGTACTGAGTGAGGTTGTGATGCCAGGATGTTGGGAGTATGGGGTAGACTCGGGTATTGAGTGAGGTTGTGATGTCAGGATGTTGGGCGGATGGGGTAGACTCGGGTATTGAGTGAGGTTGTGATGCCAGGATGTTGGGTGGATGGGGTAGACTCGGGTATTGAGTGAGGTTGTGATGCCAGGATGTTGGGAGTATGGGGTAGACTCGGGTACTGAGTGAGGTTGTGATGCCAGGATGTTGGGCGGATGGGGTAGACTCGGGTACTGAGTGAGGTTGTGATGCCAGGATGTTGGGCGGATGGGGTAGACTCGGGTACTGAGTGAGGTTGTGATGTCAGGATGTTGGGCGGATGGGGTAGACTCGGGTACTGAGTGAGGTTGTGATGTCAGGATGTTGGGTGTATGGGGTAGACTCGGGTATTGAGTGAGGTTGTGATGCCAGGATGTTGGGAGTATGGGGTAGACTCGGGTACTGAGTGAGGTTGTGATGTCAGGATGTTGGGTGTATGGGGTAGACTCGGGTATTGAGTGAGGTTGTGATGTCAGGATGTTGGGTGTATGGGGTAGACTCGGGTATTGAGTGAGGTTGTGATGTCAGGATGTTGGGTGTATGGGGTAGACTCGGGTACTGAGTGAGGTTGTGATGTCAGGATGTTGGGAGTATGGGGTAGACTCGGGTACTGAGTGAGGTTGTGATGCCAGGATGTTGGGCGGATGGGGTAGACTCGGGTACTGAGTGAGGTTGTGATGTCAGGATGTTGGGCGGATGGGGTAGACTCGGGTACTGAGTGAGGTTGTGATGTCAGGATGTTGGGTGGATGGGGTAGACTCAGGTACTGAGTGAGGTTGTGATGTCAGGATGTTGGGCGGATGGGGTAGACTCGGGTACTGAGTGAGGTTGTGATGTCAGGATATTGGGCGGATGGGGTAGACTCGGGTACTGAGTGAGGTTGTGATGTCAGGATGTTGGGTGTATGGGGTAGACTCGGGTACTGAGTGAGGTTGTGATGCCAGGATGTTGGGCGGATGGGGTAGACTCGGGTACTGAGTGAGGTTGTGATGTCAGGATGTTGGGCGGATGGGGTAGACTCGGGTACTGAGTGAGGTTGTGATGTCAGGATGTTGGGCGGATGGGGTAGACTCGGGTACTGAGTGAGGTTGTGATGCCAGGATGTTGGGCGGATGGGGTAGACTCGGGTACTGAGTGAGGTTGTGATGCCAGGATGTTGGGCGGATGGGGTAGACTCGGGTACTGAGTGAGGTTGTGATGTCAGGATGTTGGGAGTATGGGGTAGACTCGGGTACTGAGTGAGGTTGTGATGTCAGGATGTTGGGCGGATGGGGTAGACTCGGGTATTGAGTGAGGTTGTGATGTCAGGATGTTGGGCGGATGGGGTAGACTCGGGTACTGAGTGAGGTTGTGATGCCAGGATGTTGGGCGGATGGGGTAGACTGGGGTACTGATCGAGGTTGCTTCTCGTTGCAGGCATAGTTCAGTTTACGGAGCATAGAGTCAGGGCACCGCCATGTGCTATCTTCCTGTGCTTTGGTCAACACTTCGCCGGGAGTGAGCAAAGCAAGAAGCTCATTCTGGTCAAGGTAAGGATGATTTTCACCTATCCATCGGGGATTCCTTGCATAAATCACCAATGAAAGGCTTTGGAATTATAAAATTTACACAGAGCAGCTGGGGAATAATGGATTTGGGATAGGAGGAGTCTTAGAAACACAGAAACGTAGAAAACTACAGCACAATACCGGCCCTTCGGTCCACAAAGTTGTGTCGAACTTGTCCCTACCTTAGAAATTACTAGGCTTACCTATAGCCCTCTATTTTACTAAGCTCCATGTACCTATCCAAAAGCCTCTTAAAAGACCTTATCGTATCCGCCTTCACCACCGTTGCTGGCAGCCCATTCCACGCACTCACCACTCTCTGAGTAAAAAAAACTTACCCTGACATCTCCTCTGTACCTACTCCCCAGCACCTTAAACCTGTGTCCTCTTGTAGCAACTATTTCAGCCCTGGGAAAAAGCCTATGACTATCCACATGATCAATGCTTATCATCATCTTATACACCTCTATCAGGTCACCTCTCATCTTTCTTCGCTCCAAGGAGAAGAGGCCGAGTTCACTCAACCTGTTTTCATAAGGCATGCTCCCCAATCCAGGCAACATCCTTGTAAATCTCCTCTGCACCCTTTCTAAGGCTTCCACATCCTCCCTGTAGTGAGGCGACCAGAACTCAGCATAGTACTCCAAGGGGGGTCTCACTAGGGACCTGTATAGCTGCAACATTACCTCTCGGCTCCTAAATTCAATTCCACGATTGATGAAGGCCAATACACCGTATGCCTTCTTAACCACAGAGTCAACCTGCACAGCACATAAGCATGGTAAGGAGCTTTAAAGGCATCGGTCAGCATATTGAGAGTGGCTTTGGCCTCTTTATCTAAGAAAAGATGTGCTGCCATTGGAGACAGACCAGAGGGGATTCGCAAGAATGATTCCAGGAATGAAAGAGTTAACATAATTCTAGGCCTGTACTTGCTGGAGTATAGAAAAATGAGGGAGGTTTCAATGAGATCCCATTGAAAATTGAAAGTCCTTGATAGAGTGGATAGGAGCAGAATAAGCTCATCAGGTCTGTTCCTCCATTCCATCATGGCTGATTTATTATCCTGCTCAATCCCATTCTGAAGTGTTGCATAATCAAGAACCTATCTGCCTCCACTTTTAAATGGACCCAATGACTTGCTCTCCACAGCCATCTGTGGCCACGAATTCCACAGATTCTCCACCCTCAAGCTGAAGAAATGGATGTCCCTTATTCTGAGGCTGTGCCCTCTGGTCTTAGACTCTCCCACTCTCGGAAACATCCACTCAATCTAGGCCCCTCAATGCTCAATAGGTTTCAGTGAGGTTTCCCTCCTCGTTCTTCTGAACTCCAGCAGGTACAGGCACAGAACTATTAAACGTTCCTCCTACAACCATTTCCTCTGGCAGCTCATTCCATGTACACTCCATCCTCTGGAACCTAGAACACTACAGGCCCTTCGGCCCACAATACTGTGCCAATCTTTTAATCTACCCTGAGATCGATCTGATCCTCCTCTCCTACATTACCTTCCATTTATCTCATCCATGTGCCTATCCAGGAGTCTCTTAAATGTCCCTAATGTATCTGCCTTTGGCACTCACCAATCTGCCCACAGCAATGCCTGGAGTTGGGGTGGGGTGTTGAGTGTGGGAGAACAACGGTGCCTGATCTTCCCTTTTGGCTGTTGTTGAACTGACAGGTGATCCCCAAAGTTTGTGAGTTCCTCACTGAGATTGCTCACCAAGGCGGCGCCTCGTCACTGAACAGCGAGAATGTCAGCTTGCAGATCTCTAACACAACATCGGTGGACAGCCTGTACGCCCTGCTCCAGGAGATTGAAGACATGGAGGTGGACCTGTAATCAAGTTTAGAACCTGCCTCAGCACTGAGCCTGGGGCCACCATTTTGTTACTGGTTCAGCGCCGGCCTCTGCTGTCCGCCAGCCGCCTTTGACTCTTGGGCAGGCCGGGATGTGAGGGAGCTCTGCCTGATCTACGTTCTGGAGGGTCAGCTCCCGAACCCCCCCAGTCCCCTGTGGACTCCCTGCAACCCCTGGGCAGGCCGGGATGTGAGGGAGCTCTGGCTGATCTACGTTCTGGAGGGTCAGCTCCCGAACCCCCCCCCCCCCCCAGTCCCCTGTGGACTCCCTGCAACCCCTGGGCAGGCAGGCAGGTGTGTGAGGGAGCTCTGCGTTCTGCTGAACCTCTGTGTCTGCCCCACAGCTCCCTAGGGACCCTTGCAACCCTCGGGCAGTCGGCCTGCGCACGGTCCCCTCCCACTGCTGTGGCAGTGCTGTTCTCCGGTGAGCTGTACGGATCATTCAGATGGTAAGAAGGGCCGTCTCGATCCTCGCTTTGGCCTGAGCTTGTCCAGCTGTGCCACTTTGCCGACTGTGGTGCAGACATTTTGCAGGAGACCAGCTTCATCTCATGTCTGTCTCTCCCGTGGATGCTCTGGGCGAGACCTGGAGCCTGGTGTGAGTTGATTGTCCACCAAGACCTACAGAGATGGAAGTGGACACCTCGGTTCCCATTCCACCACTTTTCAAAACATTTATTAAAACCCAGGAAGCAAAGTTTCCAGCATCTCTTTAATTCAACCATCTGGTTTAAGGCACTGAGCCTGCCTCTGTGACAGAGGGGAAGGGGGGAGATGAGCACGTTATGGAGACAAGGGATTTGTTAGACGAGCGGACAGGAGGTTCTGTGGGTGAGAACAAGATTCCCGGATGGTATGTTGTCTCCTGGGTCAGGGCCCAGGATATCTCGGATCGAGTCCTCAGTATTTTAAAATAGGAGGGTGAACAGCCGAGGATGTGGTCCATGTAGGTACCAAAGAAATGGGTAGAAGAGTGACGAGGTTCTGCTTAGGAGTTAGGTGCTAAATTAAAGGACAGGACCTCCAGGGTTGTGATCTCAGGATTGCTACACATGCCATGTACTGGTGAGGCCAGATCTGGGAAGATTATACAGTTTAACACGACTCTAGGGAGATGGTGTAGGAGGGAGGGTGTAAGATTTTTGGATCATTGTGCTCTCTTGCAGGGAAGGTGAGACCTGTACACAAGGGATGGTTTAACCCTGAACTGAAAGGGGACTGATAACCTAGCAGGAAGGTTTCCTAATGCTGCATGGTAGGGTTTAACCTAGAGTTGCAGGGGGATGGGAACCAGAGTGCCAGAACAGATAGTGGAGAGGTTGAGAAGACAGATTTGGTAAGACCGCAGACAAAGTCAGGAATTAAAACGTTAAGCCTGGTGCGACCAGTGTCCTGAGCTGTGCGTATTTCAATTTGAGGAGTATTTTAGGAAAGGCGAGTGAGCTCGGGGCGTGGATCGACATCTGGAATTATGACATTGTAGCTATTAGTAAGACTTGGTTGTAGGAGGGGCAGGACTGGCAGCTCAATAATCCACAGGATCCATTGTTTTAGACGTGACAGAGCAGGAGGGATTAAAGGAGGAGGGGTGGTGTCACGGCAGTGTCCCATTGGGACAGACTGGAGAGGTATTATGGGTGGAACTGAGAAATAAGAAAGGTAGGACCATGTTAATGGGTTATATGACAGACCACACAACAGTCCTAGGGATTTAGAGGAACAAGTTTGTAGAGAGATCACAGACTGTTGCAAGAAACATAAGGTTGTTATGGTAGGTGATTTTTAACTTTTCACATACTGACTGGGAATCTCGTACTGTATGTAATGCCCTGGTAAAGGTTTCACTGCTAATTATTGTTAGAGATGAGGCTGCTTTGGAATGTGGGCCATCCAATCAGAAGAGAAAGCTGGGGAGCAGGTTTTTTTGCCTAACACTGGTGGGAGTCTTGATCTTTGTTCTGCGAGAGATGAGAGAACCAGTCGTAAGATTCGATCCGGAGGGGACTGTGATTCGATTGATCCAAGGTGCGGGAGTCTGCTGGGGATCGGTCTATATGATTTCTGGAAGATTTGAGGTCCAACCTGTGCACATTTGACTGTTTAATTATAATGTCCTTTTTTGTTTTTTTTTCTTTTCTCTATTATTTGGTTAAGTTAATATTCATAAATATATTTCCTTTACTTATGTGTGGTGTGCAGTCTGTTATTTCCTGCGACTAGCTGTAACAGGGCAGCAAATCACGCAGACCGGGATATGCCATTCTCACGGATTCGGTGGGACTGGAGTGTGTATGAGCGAAACACGCGAGGCTGGTGAAAGGTGGGTTTCTCGGCGCTGAGTTGGGAGACTGCCAGCAAGGGCTAACGAGTCGTGTCCTGAGACAGCTTGGGAGAAAGGGAGTTTCATGTAAAAGGACTAGATGGGAGAGAGTTTGTCAAAAGTGTTTAGGAAAGTTTCCTTCGTCAGTATATGGAAGTCCCAATGAGAGAGCATGCAATACTGGATCTGCTGTTAGGAAATGAGACAGGGCAGGTGGCAGCAGTGTGTGTAGGGAAACGTTTTGCATTTAGTGACCACAATGCCTTTAGTTTCAAAGTAAAAATGCAAAAAGATAGGTGTGGTCAGCAGGTTAAGATTCTAAATTGGAGAAAGACCACACCTATCTTTTTGCATATTTGCTTTGAAACTAACGGCACTGTGGTCAGTACTGTCACCTGCCCTGTCTCAGGGGCTGTAGGAAGGATGGGCAACCTAGCTCTGGCACTGTGGTTTGGAGAGAGGGGTTAAAGAGAAGAGAAATGTAGTAGTGATTGGGGATAGTATAGTCGGGAATAAACAGAGTACTCTATCAGGAGGATAGAGTGTGCTTGTGCCCGGGTTTGGGACATCTGATGTGCAGAGCAATCTGCAGTGGGAGGAGAAAGATCCAGTTGTCATGGTCCATGTGGGTACCAATGACATAGGTAGAACAAGGAAAGAGGTTCTGCTGAGGGAATTTGAGCAGCTGGGGACTAAAAGAGCAGAGCCAAAAAGGTGAGGTTGTAACCTCTGGATTACTACCTGAGCCATGTGCAAATTGGCATAGGGTCAAAAAGATTAGAGAGTTAAATGCGTGGTTCAAGGATTAGCGTGGAAGAAGTGAGTTTGAATTCATGGGAAATGGGCACCAGTATTGGGGAAGGAGGGAGCTGTACCAATGGGACGGGCTCCGTCTGAGTCACAATGGGACCTGGATCACAGCAAATCACGTATCTAGGGTTGTGGCTAGGCTTTAAACTAAGTAGTAGGGGGGTGGGTTCAACAGATTGGAGAAGAGTGGAGTGAAGAAAAATCAAGTGCAAAAGAGAAAAAGATGACAAGATATTAAAAGCACAATGAGTGTAAGGGCACTTTACCTGAATGCTCGTAGTATTAGAAACAGGGTTAGTGAACTTGTGGCACAAATCAGTACGAAGGGCCACTTAGTGGCCATTACAGAAACATTGCAAGGTGGAGAGGATTGGGATTTAAATATCCAAAGATATAAGGTAATATGGAAGGATAGGCAGGAAGGTAAGGGAGGTAGGGTAGCGCTCTTAATTAAAGTTGAGATCAGGGTGATGGTGAGAGACGATATACAATCTGAGAAGCAAAATGCTGAATTTATCTGGGTATAGATTAGGAATAGTAATGGAAAGAAAATCACTGGTGGGAGTTACTATTGGCCACTGAATAATAAGATTACAGTGGCAGATAAACAGAGAAATGTCTGAAACTTAAGAATGGAACAGCAGTTATTGTGGGGGACTTTAACATCCACATAAATTGGGTGAACCAAATTGGTCAAGGCAATCCTGAGGAGAATTTCATAGAGTGCATCCGTGATGGCTTTCTTGAACAGCATGTTACTGAACCTACAAGGGAATGTGCTATCTTAGATCTAATTCTGAGCAATGAGACAGGTAAAATAAGTTATCTTGTAGTTAGGGATCCTCTTGGAAAGAGTGAACACAGTTTGATTGAATTTCTCATACAAATGGAGGGTGCAATATTTCAATCTAAAACCAGTGTATTATGCCTAAACAATGGAAACTACAGTCGGACGAAGAAGGATTTGGCTAGTGTAGACTGGGAACACAGGCTATATGTTGGGATAGTTAAGGAACAGTGGAAGACTTTCAAAGAGATTTTTCATGCTGCTTAACAAAAGTATATTCCAGTTAAAAGCAAGAACAGTAAGGGTGGGGAGAGCCAGCCTTGGATAACTAAGGATATAAAGGAAGGCATCAAACTAAAACCTCATGCATACAAAGTCAGCAAGAGTAGTGGGAAACTGGAAGATTGGGAAAACTTTTAAAAGCAGCAAAGAACCACTAAGTGAGCAATAAAGAAAGGGAAGCCAGATTATGAAAACAAACACAAAATATAAAAATGGATAGTAAAGTTTTCATAATTATATAAAGTGGAAGAGGGTGGCTAAAGTGAATGTAGGTTCTTTGGAGGACAAGAAGGGGGAATTGATATTGGGTAATGAAGAAATGGCCAAGGCTTTGAATGTCTATTTTGTGTCGGTCTTCATGGTGGAGGACACGTCTAACATGTGGAGAGATGTTATGGATGCGATGGGAGGTGAGCTCCTTGATATAGCTATCACCAAAGATGTAGTGCTGAGCAAACCAGTGGGCCTGAAGATAGATGATTCCCCTGGTCCTGATGGAATGCATCCCAGGGGACAGTTTTAAGGTGCTTGGAAGTAGGTACAGAGGAGATGTCAGGGATAAGTTTTTACTCGGTGAGTGTGTGGAACGGGCTGCTGGCGACGGTGGTGGAGGCAGATACAAGGGTCTTTTAAGAGAATACTGGATAGATGCATTGAGCTTAGAAAAATAGAGGGCTATGGGTAACCCTAGGTATTTTCTAAAGTAAGTACATGTTTGGCACAGCATTGTGAGCCAAAGGGCTGGTATTGTGCTGTAGGGTTTCTATGTTTCACTGTGCTGAAGGAAATGGCAGAAGTTATAGTAGAGGCTTTGGTGATAATTTACCAAAATTCTCTCGACTCTGGGCAGATCCCGACTGATTGGAAGATGGCGAATGTCACGCCACTGTTCAAACAAGGATGGAGGCAAAAGACCAGTTAGTTTAACATCTGTAGTTGGGAAAATGTTTGAAGCTATCGCTAAAGCAGGATCGAGGCACAACTGCGCAAGTGCGTGATGTCAGTGAGTTGGACCTCCAGGATGGATTTAAAAGAAGACAGTTTTATAGAGTGGGTGACAGTAGGAGGGCTTTGGTTCAACAGGGCTTCAACTATAAGAGGTTGAGGTGAGATAAGCTATTTGTGAGGAATAAGAAATATATCTGAGGCCAGTGTTCTGCATTGGCAGTCAGATGTGTGAAGTCTTGGAGTCTCCCAGCCTCCTGGATGGCCACATCAGCACCAGGTGCATCGAGCTGCAGCTCCTTAGGGACTGCGTTAGGGAACTGGAGATGCAGCTCGAAGACCTTCGTCTGGTCAAGGAGAGTGAGGAGGCAAAGCAGTTATAGGCAGGTAGTCACACCGGGGCCTTGGGAGACAGAAGTGGGTGCCAGTCAGGAGAGGGAAGGGCAAAAGTTCAGTTCTAGAGAGTACCCCTGTATGTCCCCCTTAACAAGAAGTACTATGGTGGGGGGAGGGAAATGGCCTACCTGGGGGAATCAACAGTGGCTGCGCCTCTGGTGCAGAGTCTGACCCTGTGGCTAGAAGGTTAGGGAAGGAAGAGGAAAGCAGTAATGATAGAGGACTCTATAGTCGGGGTCAGACAGGCGATTCTGTGGACATGGGTGCCAGGGTCCAGGATGTTTCTGATCACGTCCATGATATCCTGAAGCGGGAAGGAGAACAGCCAGAGGTTGTGGTACATACTGGTATCAATGACATAGGTATAAAAAGGGAGGAGGTCCTGAAAACATATTACAGGGAGTTAGGAAAGAAGTTGAGAAGCAGGACCTCAAAGGTAGTCATCTCAGGATTACTGCCTGTGTCACGTGACAGTGAGAATAGGAATAGAGTGAGGTGGAGGATAAATGTGTGGCTGAAGGATTGGAGCAGGGGGCAGGGATTCAGATTTCTGGATCATTGGGACCTCTTGGGGCAGGAATTCAGATTTCTGGATCACTGGGACCTCAGGGCAGGGATTCAGATTTCTGGATCACTGGGACCTCTTGGGGCAGGGATTCAGATTTCTGGATCACTGGGACCTCTTGGGACAGGCGTGACCTGTACTAAAAGGACGGGTTGCACTCGAATCCGGGGTGGGGGGGGGGGGATCAATATCCTGGCAGGGATGTTTGCAAAGGCTGTTGGGGAGAGATTAAACCAGAATTGTTGGGAGTGGGATCTGAACTGAAGAAACAGAGGAAGGGGCTGTTGGCTCACAAATAGAGAAAGCTTGGAGACAGTGTGAGAGGGAGGATAAACAGGTGATAGAGAAGGGACGCACTCAAGACCGATGGTTTGAGATGTGTCTATTTTAATGCAAGAATCATCATGAACAAAGCGAATGAGTTTAGGGCGTGGATCAGTTCTTGAGACTTGGGTGGCTCAGGGGCAGGAATTGTTTAGAGTGCCAGGCTTTAGATGTTTCAGAAAGGACAGGGAGGGAGGCCACAGAGGTGGGGTCATGGCACTGCTGATCAGAGATAGTATCACGGATGCAGACAAGGAGGAAGTCATGGAGGGATTGTCTACGGAGTCTCTGTGGGTGGAAGTTGGGAACAGTAAGGGCTTAATAACAGTACTGGGTGTTTTATTTAGACCAGACAATAGTAACAGGAACATCGAGGAGCAGATAAGGAGACAAATTCTGGAAAGGTGTAATAATAACAGGGTCATGGTGGTGGGAGATTTTAATTTCCAAATATTGATTGGCATCTTCCCAGAGCAAGGAGTTCAGATTGGATGAAGTTTGTTAGGTGTGTTCAGGAAAGTTTTCTGACACAATATGTAGATAAGCCTTCAAGAGGAGAGGCTGTACTTGATCTGGAATTTGGAAATGAACCTGATCAGGTGTCAGGTCTCTCAGTGGGAGAGCATTTTGGAGATGGTGATCATAATTCTATCTCCTTTAACATAGCATTGGAGAGGGATAGGAACAGACAGGTTAGGAAAGTGGAGTAAGGGGAAATATGAGGCTATCAGGAAGCATAACTTGGGAACAAATGTTCTCAGGGAAATGTACGGCAGAAATGTGGCAAATGTTCAGGAGATATTTGCGTGGAGTTCTGCATAGGTATTTTCCAATGAGACGGAAAGGATGGGAGGGTACAGGAACTATGGTGTACAAAGGCTGTTGAAAATCTGTTGAAGGATGGGTTAGTAAATTTGCTGATGACACAAAGGTTGGGGGTGTTGTGGATAGTGTGGAGGGCTGTCAGATGTTACAGCGGGACATTGATAGGATGCAGAACTGGGCTGAGCAGTGTCAGATGGAGTTCAACCCAGATAAGTGTGAGGTGGTTCATTTTGGTAGGTCAAATATGATGGCAGAATAGAGTATTAATGGTAAGACTCTTGGCAGTGTGGAGGATCTGAGGGATCTTGGGGTCTGAGTCTATAGGACACTCAAAGCTGCTGCACAGGTTGACTGTGGTTAAGAAGACGTATGGTGCATTGGATTTCATCAACCGTGAAATTGAGTTTCAGAGTTGAGAGGCAATATTACAGCTTTATAGGACCCTGGTCAGACCCCACTTGGAGTACTGTGCTCATTTCTGGTCACCTCACTACAGGAAGGATGTGGAAACCATAGAAAGGGTGCAGAGGAGATTTACAAGGATGCTGCCTGGATTGGAGAGCATGCCTTATGAGAAAAGGTTGAGTGAACTAGGCCTTTTTTTTTTGGAGCGACGAAGGATGAGAGGTGACCTGATAGAGGTGTATAAGATGATGAGAGACATTGATCATGTGGATAGTCAGAGGCTTTTTCCCAAGGCTGAAATGGCTAACACGAGAGGGCACAGTTTTAAGGTGCTTGGACATAGGTACAGAGGAGATGTCAGGGGTAAATTTATTATGCAGAGAGTGGTGAGTGTGTGGAATGGGCTGCCGGCAGCAGAGGTGGAGGCGGATATGATAGGGTCTTTAAGAGACTCCTGGACAGAAACATGGAGCTTAGAAAAATTGAGGACTAGGGTAATCCTAGGTAATTTTAAAAATAAGTACATCTTCAGCACAGCATCATGGGCCGAAGGGCCTGTATTGCGCTGTAGGTTTTCTATGTTTTTAAATAGCAAGGCATCTGGAAAGAAATGGATCCAGCAGGCAGATGCAGCCTGGATTCAGCAAAGGCAGGTCCTGTTTGACAAACTTGCTGGAGCTCTTTGAGGATATAATGAATGCAGTGGATAGAGGGGAACAGATGGACGTTATTTACTTGGATTTCCAGAAGGTGTTTGATAAGGTGTCTCATTAAAGACTTATCCATAAGGTAAGGATGCATAGAGTTGGGGGTGATGTATTAGCATGGATAGAGGATTTGTTAACTGATAGAAAGCAGAGAGCTGGGATACATGAGTGTTAACCTGGTTGGCAATCAGTGGTAGGTGGTGTGTCGCTAAGTTGGTGCTGGGCCCACAACTGTTCACGATATATGTTAACGATCTGGAAGAAGGGACCGAGTGTAGTGTATCTAAGTTTGCTGATGACACTAAATTGCGTGGATAAGCAAATTGTGCAGAGGATATGGAGAGTCTGCAGAGAGATATAGATAGGTTAAGTGAGTTGGCAAGGGTCTGGGTCATGGAGTATGATGTTGGTTAATGCGAGGTCATCTACTTTGGAAGGAAAAATGAAAGAGCAGATTATTATTTAAATGGTAAAAGATTGCAGCACCCTGCTGTGTAGAGGGACTTGGGAGTGCTTGTGCATGAATCACAGAAGGTTGGTTTGCAGGTGCAGCAGGCTAGCAAGAAGGCAAATGGAATGTTGGCCTTCATTGCTAGAGGGATTGGAATTAAGAGCAGGGAGGTTTTGCTGCAACTATACAGGGTACTGGTGAGGCTGCACCTGGAGTACTGTGTGCAGTTCTGGTCTCCTTACTTGAAGAAGGATATGCTGGCTTTGAAACAGTGCCGACAAGATTTACCAGGTTGATTCCAGAGATGAGGGTGTTAGACGACAAGGAGAGATTGAGTCGCCGGGGACTGCACTCGCTGGAATTCTGAAGAGTGAGAGGAGATCTGATAGAAACATACTGTGATGTTCTGAAGTGCAGCGTGATTGACAGCCCAACCCATTTCTAGCCCACTTCTAATGACCAGTACTGTTTATTGTTCTTGTGTTAAAATGCTTTTGTGGGACTATGGTGGTAAGTTCCAGTTTGTTTACTGTTACATTTTAGCTTGGGTTATACAGTTATTTCTTGTGTATTTGTGGGTCACTCTAACTGTAACCAGGGTGTGTGATAGTCACCTCCCCCATCGGTGTGAGACTGGTGGGGTTCACTCTCCGGGTCAGGGTGCTCGGTCTGTTTTGTGTTACTCACAATAAAACGGTTGTTGAGTTAAAGAGCTTCCTTGTCTGTCATTATGGATCCAATGCTCGTCACAATATAAAATTATGAAAAGCATAGATAAGATAGAGGCAGGAAAGTTGTTTCCACTGGTAGCTGAGACTAG
Organism: Hemitrygon akajei; assembly: GCF_048418815.1. Classification (NCBI taxonomy): domain Eukaryota; kingdom Metazoa; phylum Chordata; class Chondrichthyes; order Myliobatiformes; family Dasyatidae; genus Hemitrygon; species Hemitrygon akajei. Next base: position 186,898,769 of record NC_133129.1, read on the forward strand.
AAGTAAGAACATAGCCTCAAGATCCTGGTGAGTAGATTTAGGACGGAGATGAGGAGGAACTGCTTTTCCCAGAGGGTGGTGAATCTGTGGAATTCTCTGCCCAATGAAGCAGTGGAGGCTACCACAGTAGACATATTTAAGACAAAGTTGGATAGATTTTTGCATAGTAGGGGAATTGAGGGTTATGGGGGAAAGGCAGGTAGGTGGAGATGAATCCATGGCCAGATCAGCCATGATCTTATTGAATGGCGGAACAGGCTCGATGGGCCAGATGGTCTACTCCTGCTCCTGTTTCTCATATTAAAATGAACTGACAAGTGTGAAGTAGGACAGGCTGTTTTCCGGCAAACATGTCCAATAATATTCCCACAACTGATGTCAGACTCACGGTCTATTATTTCCTTGTTTATGTTTAGAACCCTTTTTAAGCAGTAGAACAACACTGGCTATCATCTGAGCCTCTGGTACCTGTGTAGGCTTTCACAAATAAAACAGAGTGAGCTTTTTATGTTTTAGAAAAACCATAACCAAAGTGCACTAAAACTCTTCCCATGATTACATCATCACACCAGACCAGCCTCTCTTAAAATGAAACCCCAATTCAGTGTTGGTGGTTGTGAATTATGTTACCCTCCACCTCTCCTGCCACTAAGGATGATCTCAAAATCTCTGCTGGGGCCCCAGTAATTTCTACAATTGTCTTCTACACTGGCCCAGGGGATTTATCCACCCTGATTTGCCTCAGGACAGCAAACACCTCCTCCTCTGTAGCCTGTATCAGGTCCATGAAGTCGATGCCACTTTGCCTCATTACTACAGACTACTGAATAGACTACCATCTACTGAGTAAATACAGATGCATGGCTTTGTGCGTGATAAATCATATCTAACAAATCTTATAGAGCTTTTTGAGGAAGTTGCCAGGGAAGTGATGAAGGCAAGATGGATGTAGTCTACATGGCAATTGACGAGGTCCTGCATGGGAGGGTGAGTAAGAAGGTTCAGTCGCTCTGCATTCAGGATGAGGTAGTAAATTGGATTCGACATTGGCTTTGTGAGTCTGTCCTGCCATTCAATCATGGGCTGATACCATTTTTCCAGTCATCCCCACTCCCCTGCTTTCTCCCCATACCCTTTGATGCCCTGCCTAATCAAGAACCCATCTATCTCTGTCTTAAATGCATCTAATGACTTGGCCTCCACAGTCACTCGTGGTAACAAATTCCACAGATTTACCACCCTCTGACTAAAGTAATTTCTCTGCATTTCTGTTCTAAATGGATGTCCTTCAATTTTAAAGTCATGCCCTCTTGTCCTAGACTCCCCTACCATGGGAAATAACTTTGCCATGTCTAATTTGTTCAGGCCCTTTAACATTTGGAATGTTTCAATGAGATCCCCCCTCGTTCTCCTGAACTCCAGGGAATACAGAACAAGAGCTGCCAGACATTCCTCATATGGTAACCCCTTCATTCCTGGAATAATTCTTGTGAATCTTCTCTGAACCCTCTTCAATTTCAGTATATCTTTTCCAAAATAAGAAACCCAAAACTGCACACAATTCTCCATGTGGTCTCACAACTGCCTTTTAGAGCCTCAACATCACATCCCTGCAACTTATATTCTATACCTCTAGAAATGAATGTCAATATTACATTCACCTTCTTCACAACTGACTCCAGCTGGAGGCTAATATTTAGGGTATCCTGCACAAGGACTCCCAAGAAAGCTTTTGGCGCATTGGCCTTTATAAATCAATGTATTGAGTACAGGAGGTGGAATGCTATGTTGAAGTTGTATAAGACAGTGATGAGGCCTAATTTAGAGTGTAGTGTGCAGTTTTGGTCACCTACCTCCAGGAACAATGTAAATAAGGTTGAAAGAGTACAGCGAAAATACTGGGTTTGGAGGACCTGAGTTATAGGGAAAGATTGAATAAGTTTGGGCTGTATTCCTTAGAATGTACAAGATTGAGAGATTTGATAGAAGTCCTCAAAATTATGAGAGGTAGAGATGTAATAAATGCAAATAGACTTTTTCTACTGAGGTTGGATGGGATTTCAACCAGAGGTCATCGGTTAAAGGTCAAAGGTGAAAAGTCTAAGGGGAGAATGAGGGGAAACGTCTTCACTCAGAGAATGGTGAGAGTGTGGAACAAGCTGACAGTGCAAGTGGTCACACGAGCTCAATTTCAATGTTTAAGCAAACTTTGGACGTGTACATGGGAGGTAGGGGTATTGGGGCTATGGTCCCAGGGCAGGTTGATGGGAGTAGGCAGTTTAACTGGTTTTGGCATGGACTAGATGGGCTTGTTTCCATCCTGTACTTCTCTATGGTTCTATGATTCTGTAAGACATCTCAGCATTCAGCTCATTGAGTCTGCTCTGCCACTCCATCATGCTGATTCAACATCGAATGTTGAAAGGGTTGGACAGAGTAGATGTGGAAAGGCTGTTTCCTTTGGTGGGTGAGTCCAGGACAAGAGGTCACAGTCTTAGAATTAGAGGGTACCCATTTAAAACAGAGATGAGGAGAAATTTTTTTAGCCAGAGGGTCGTGGATTTATGGAATTCGTTGCCACATACAGCTGTGAAGGCCCAATCATTGAGGGTGTTTAAGGAGGAAATTGATAGGTATCTAATTAGTCAGGGTATCAAGGGATATGGGGAAAAAGCCGGAAATTGGAACTAGATGGGAGAATAGTTTAGCTCATGGTGGAGTGGTCATTCGATGGGCCAAATTGCCTACTTCTGCTCCTTTGTCTTGTGATCTTGTGATTTATTATCCATCTCAAAAGCATTCTCCTGCCTTATCCCTGTAAATTTTGATACCCTGACTAATCCAGAGCCTATCAAACTCCACTTTAAATATACCCAATGACTCGGCCTCCACAGCTGTCCATCGCAATGAATTCCACAGATTCACCACCCACTAGCTAAAGAAATTCCTCCTGATTGCTGTTCTAAATGGATGGCACTGTATTCTGAGGTGGTTCCCTCTGGTCCTAGGCTCATCCACTACAGGGAATATCCAATCCTATCTTGGCTTTTCAATTTTGATAGGTTTCAATGAGATCCTTCCTCACTCTTTTAACCTCCTGTGAGTACAGGCCCAGAGCCATCAAATGCTCCTTTCTGCAATAACGCTATGCTACCCTCCTGCTCTCTGCATGCGTACAATGTGTGGATAGGAGAGGCAATGGGCCGATGGGACTAGCTCGCTGGGCAACACAGTCACTATGGACCAGTTGGGCCAAAGGGCCTGTTTCCATGCTGTATGGCATTGAGACACCACTAATATTGCCGTCTGAAGGGTTGGCTCCCTGGCTGGTTCTCAATTTTAACCACATGGGGTTGAGGATACCCTCCCTCTGTTCTGACGCAATGGACTCCTAACTCAATAATGCAGTCCCCTATTAGTTCTGCTAGGCTGCAACATGGCTTGGTATGGTGACTTCTTTCTACCTCAGTAAAGCAGCCAGCATAATCAAAGACCCCATCTCACTTCTCCCCTCTCCCATTGGGCAGATGATGCAAAGCCTGAAAGCACGTCCAACAGGACAGCTTCTACCCCACTGTTATCGGACTATTGAATGGTTCCCTAGGATAAGAGCTCACAATCTATCTCGTTATGAATTGAATTGAATTGACTTTATTACTTACAGCCTTCATATACATTAGGAGTGAAAATCTTTACGTTATGTCTCCGTTTAAATGTGCAATCTATAGTAATTTATAATAAATGGATGTACAACAGGATAGTCAATATAACATAGAAATACAATTGTGTCAGCATGAATTAATCAGTCTGATGGCCTGGTGGAAGAAGCTGTCTCGGAACCTGTGGGTCTTGGCTTTTATGCTGCGGTACTGTTTCCTGGTTTGTGGTTGGGTTGACTCGGGTCCCCAATGATCCTTCGGGCCCTTTTTACACACATATCTTTGTAAATGTCCTGAATAATGGGAAGATCACTGGCTGTCCACACCACTCTCTGCAGAGTCCTGTGATTGAGGGAGGTACAGTTCCCATACCAGGCAGTGATGCAGCCAGTCAGGATTCTCTCAGTTGTTCACTGTAGAAAGTTGTTAGGATTTGGGGGTCCACACCAGGGTGATGACCTTGCACCTTATTGCTTTTCTACATTGCACTTTCTCTGTAACTGTAACACTTTGGTTTGCAATCTGTTGTTGTTTACTTCTTGTTTGACTTCAATGCACAGTGTAATGATTTAGAACACAAAACCTTGACCACAGAAAAATCCAGCATGGGTGAGGTGTCTCAGCCCACATCGTACCAAACCAAATAAAGTAGTAGTCGTATGGCTAACTGAACTCATCTCTTCTGCCAACACAATGCCCAGATCCCTCCACTTCCCTCACATTCACGTGCCTGTCTAAACATCTCTTAAAAGCATCTAATGTATCTGCTCCTCGGGTTGAAGTTCTAAACTGGAAAAAGGCCAAATTTGAAGAAATGAGAAAGGATCTAAAAAGCTGGGACAGGTTGTTCTCTGGCAAGGATGTCACTGGTAAGTGGGAGGCCTTCAAAGGAGAAATTCTGAGAGTGCAGAGTTTGTATGTTCCTGTCAGGGTTAAAGGCAAAGTGAATAAGAATGTGGAACCTTGGTTCTCAAGGGATATTGGAACTCTGATTAAGAAGAAAAGAGAGATGTATAACATGTATAGGCAACAGGGAGGAAATAAAATGCTTGAGGAGTATAAAAAGAGTAAGAAAATACTTAAGAAAGAAATCAGGAGGGCTAAAAGAAGACATGAGGTTGCTTTGGCAGTCAGGGTGAAGGATAATCCAAAGAGCTTCTACAGGTATGTTAAGAGCAAAAGGATAGTGAGGGATAAAATTGGTCCTCTTGAAGATCAGAGTGGTCGGCTATGTATGGAACCTAAAGAAATGGGAGAGATATTAAATGGATTTTTTGCATCTGTATTTACTAAGGAAACTGGAATGGAGTCTATGGAAACAAGGCAAACAAGTAGGGAGGTCATGGAACTTATACAGATTAAAGAGGAGGAGGTGCTTGCTGTCTTGAGGCAAATCAGAGTAGATAAATCCCCAGGACCTGACAGGGTATTCCCTCGGACCTAGTGTTGAACTTGCAGGGGCCCTGGCAGAAATATTTAAAATGTTGATATCCATGGGTCAGGTGCCAGAGGATTGGAGGATAGCTCATGTTGTTCCATTGTTTAAAAAAGGCTCAAAAAGTAAGCTGGGAAATTATAGACCGGTAAATTTGACATCGGTAGTAGGTAAATTATTGGAAGGAATACTAAGAGATGGGATCTACAAGTATTTGGATAGACAGGGACTTATTAGAAACAGTCAGCATGGCTTTGTGCGTAGTAGGTCATGTTTAACCAATCTATTAGAGTTTTTTGAGGAAGTTACCAGGAAAGTGGATGAAGGGAAGGCAGTGGATGTTGTGTATATATGGACTTCAGTAAGGCCTTTGACAAGGTCCCGCATGGGAGGTTAGTTAGGAAGATTCAGTCGCTAGGTATACATGGAGAGGTAGTAAATTGGATTAGACATTGGCTCAATGGAAGAAGCCAGAGAGTGGTAGTGGAGGATTGCTACTCTGAGTGGAGGCCTGTGACTAGTGGTGTGCCACAGGGATCAGTGCTGGGTCCATTGTTATTTGTCATCTATATCAATGGTCTGGATGATAATGTGGCAAATTGGATCAGCAAATTCGCTGATGATACAAAGATTGGAGGTGTAGTGGACAGTGAGGAAGGTTTTCAAAGCTTGCAGAGGGATTTGGACCAGTTGGAGGAATGGGCTGAAAAATGGCAGATGGAGTTTAATGCGGACAAGTGTGAGGTATTGCACATCGGAAGGTCAAACCAAGGTAGAACATACAAGGTAAATGGTAGGACACTGAGGAGTGCAGTAGAACAGAGGGATCTGGGAGTACAGATACATAATTCCCTAAAAGTGGTGTCACAAGTAGATAGGGTTGTAAAGAGAGCTTTTGGTACATTGGCCTTTATAAATCAAAGTATTGAGTATAAGAGTTGGAATGTAATGATGAGGTTGTATAAGACATTGGTGAGACCGAATTTAGAGTATTGTGTGCAGTTTTGGTCACCTAATTACAGGAAGGATATTAATAAGGTTAAAAGAGTGCAGATAAGGTTTACAAGGATGTTGCCGGGACTTGAGAAAGGTTGAATAGGTTAGGACTTTATTCCCTGGAGTGTAGGAGAATGAGGGGTGATTTGATAGAGGTGTATAAAATTATGATGGGTATAGATAGAGTGAATGCAAGCAGGCTTTTTCCACTGAGGCCAGGGGAGAAAAAAAACAGAGGTCATGGGTTAAGGGTGAAGGGGGAAAAGTTTAAAGGGAACATTGGGGGGCTTCTTCACGCAGAGAGTGGTGGGAGTGTGGAATGAGCTGCCAGATGAAGTGGTGAATGCAGATCACTTTTGACATTTAAGAAAAGCTTGGACAGGTACATAGATGAGAGGGGTTTGGAGGGATATGGGCCAGGTGCAGGTCAGTGGGACTAGGCAGAAAAATGGTTCGGCACAGCCAAGAAGGGCCAAAAGGCCGGTTTCTGTGCTGTAATGTTCTATGGTTCTATGGTATCTGCCTCCACCCCCGCCCCAGGCAGTGTGTTTCAGGCACCCACCACTCTCAGTAAAAACTTTCCCCTCACTTTGAAATTGCCCATTTGAAATGTTTGGACAGTATACAAGATAAGTTTTTCAATGTACCTCGGTACAGGTGACAATAATATACCAATTTACCCTGCCCCCACCCCACGCCCGTCACACAGCTCTGAGGATTCCATGCCCCAGAATGCTGAGGGCTCAATCTTGCCACAATGGCAGGTACAGATGATTCACTTTAGCAGTCAGACTGGTCTGAGCCTTTCACATCTCCGCTCCACCCCACCGCCCTGCTCTCTCTTGTGCTGTGCGCTCACACTGCACTATAGAAACTCTGGCACTGTTGCCCCTCCCTCCCACAGCGGTGAGTTGGAGGTAACCTTGGCTCTGGAGGACTGAGGGGAGGAGATGCCAAAGCAGTGTGGGAGAAGCAGAGGTCTTTGTGGGGGGGGGGGGGGCATACTGGAATCCATACTAAGCACAAAATACTCTGTAGATGCCGGGGTCAAAGCAACATGTATAACATGCTGGAAGAACTCAGCAGGTCAGGCAGCATCCATAGAAACAAACAGTCAATGTTTCGGGCCGAGACCCCTCCAGTCCTGACGAAACTTTGATTGTTCATTTCCACGGATACTGCCCGACCTGCTGTGTTCCTCCAGCGTGTTGTGCATGTCGCTGGAATCCATACTGATTTGGGGATGGTTGGGGTGGCGGGGGGGATGCTGGCTCTTGCCATTGGTGCTGCTCTCCAGTGTTCGCTCTGTAGAAGTACAAGCTGGAACAGACCAATTTCCTATGTGTAAGCCCCCAGGTTCGGTGGGCTGCGTTAGTCTCAGGGAAGATAGTCACTGCCCCCGCCAAGCTGATGAAATCTCGTGTGGATGCTGCGTGATGTGTCCCCCCGTTTCAACTCAGTACCGTGAAAGATCAGATGGTACACCAGATGCAATTAAACAATTGAGCTTTATAATTCTTAATCTGACTATACAGAAAACAAGAAAAAGGGCTCATTTTAATGAAAAAGTCTATTGTGCATGTTGGAGATCACAGTTTTCCGTCCTTGAACTCATCGATTTCCTTCAAGCGTTGTCGATTCCCAGACCCTCACTTCAAGTCCACTCCATCCTGCGGTCTACCAGCTCGCTCCTCTCACATCTTCTATCTTCATCTCTCACCAACTAAAACTATGAATACCTCCTCTCAGATATGCAAGAAAGAAACAACACGCCTCTCATTGGATGGTGTACATTCCAAAGCCCCTGTTATCTCCAGTCATAACCCGAACACTGCTGCTACAGAGAAACCATTACATTGGCAGTGAAACCTTACAGAGAAGCCATTACATTATCAGTGGAATCTTGCAGAGTGTTGCATATGAATCTGCACTCATGCCACTCCGGGACTTGGGCTATATATTTCATTCACTTTATGATTGTATGTTGTTCTGCTATCATAACAGTATGTGCTATTTGTATTATGTGCAGTGTGCTGTGGGTAATGTGTTTTATAGCTTGGCCCTGATGAACACTGTATGGTTGAATGATGATTAAACTTGAACGTGAACATTCACCCACCACCTTTCCACACAGTTTGGAGCAAGATGCCCTCTGAACTTTCCTTGTTCCCCTCCACTCTCCTGTTCCCACCCCCCAATTTGTCTAAGCAGTAGGGTTGACTGTCTCTCAAAAATGTGATGTCAACCATTCAGGTACGCACCACAGAACCTGGCTCGAAACCAGAAAACTAGACCGTGAGGAGTGTGTCAGGATTCCCATTGACAGCGAGAAACCTGACTCTCACCCACTGTGTTCTTAATGTCGAAATATGTCATCCAATTCCTGTTCCTGGACTGGACAAACTTTCACAGCCTTTATGGAACCAATGTGCAGTGTTGAGAAGGTCATTCATATATGTGATGTGCATAAACACAGACCTCCACCATGGACAGTCCTGGCCAGGCTACAGAACTCCACCATGGACAGTCCCAGGCCAGGCTACAGAACTCCACCATGGACGGTCCCAGGCCAGGCTACAGAACTCCACCATGGACGGTCCCAGGCCAGGCTACAGAACTCCACCATGGACGGTCCCAGGCCAGGCTACAGAACTCCACCATGGACGGTCCCAGGCCAGGCTACAGAACTCCACCATGGACGGTCCCAGGCCAGGCTACAGAGCTCCACCATGGACGGTCCCAGGCCCGGCTACAGAACTCCACCATGGACGGTCCCAGGCCCGGCTACAGAACTCCACCATGGACGGTCCCAGGCCAGGCTACAGAGCTCCACCATGGACGGTCCCAGGCCAGGCTACAGAACTCCACCACGGACAGTCCCAGGCCAGGCTACAGAACTCCATCACGGACAGTCCCAGGCCAGGCTACAGAACTCCACCACGGACAGTCCCAGGCCAGGCTACAGAACTCCACCACGGACAGTCCCAGGCCAGGCTACAGAACTCCACCACGGACAGTCCCAGGCCAGGCTACAGAACTCCACCACGGACAGTCCCAGTCCAGGCTACAGAACTCCACCATGGACAGTCCTGGCCCAGCTACAGAACTCCACCATGGACAGTCCTGGCCCAGCTACAGAACTCCACCATGGACGGTCCCAGGCCAGGCTACAGAACTCCACCACGGACGGTCCTGGCCAGGCTACAGAACTCCACCATGGACGGTCCTGGCCAGGCTACAGAACTCCACCATGGACGGTCCCAGGCCAGGCTACAGAACTCCACCATGGACAGTCCTGGCCCGGCTACAGAACTCCACCATGGACAGTCCCAGGCCAGGCTACAGAACTCCACCATGGACAGTCCTGGCCAGGCTACAGAACTCCACCACAGATGGTCCCAGGCCAGGCTACAGAACTTCACCACGGATGGTGTGAAGCCACAGGGCCAATGAGCCTTCGGTCGAGGACAGAGGGTTGTGGCGAGGTGCTGCCAGTGGGCTTTACCCAGCAGTGGTGACGGGCTGACGGAGAAGCCAGAAACACTGCAGGTGCTGGAAATCCTGAGCAACACACAAAATACTGGAAGAACTCAGCAGGTCAGGCTGCATCTATGAACAGGAATAAAGAGTTGATGTTTCAGGCTGAGATCTGAAGATTTTGTGCGTGGTATGTGGGATGTGTGTTGAACCCACAACTGAAGTTAAGTCTGAAGCTACGCCAGAGCTCAGCTAATCTCAGCTCTTGTTACACAACTAGCAATTCAAGAGGAGAACTGTCTCATTAGGAGGTTTATTAGAGATGACAATATTCAGTAACTACAAGATCAAGCAGCATGGTGTTGTTAAACCATAAAGCATAGGAGCAGAATTAGACCGATCGGCCCATTGATCATTCTCCACCATTCCATCAGGGCTGATTTATTTTCTCTCTCAACCCCATTCTCCTGCCTTCTCCCCAACCCTTTGATGCCCTTACTAATCAAGAACACATTAATTTCTGCTTTAAATATACCCAATAACATTGCCTCCACAACCAGCTGTGGCAATGTATTACACAGATTCACTATCTTCTGGGATTAGTTTGGGGACTGTCACAGGGCTGTGGGGAGAGAGTGGGACAGTGGGATTAGTGTGGAGACTGACACAGGACTGAGGGGAGAGAGTGGGACAGTGGGATTAGTGTGGGGACTGACACAGGGCTGTGGGGAGAGTGGGACAGTGGGATTAGTGTGGGGACTGACACAGGGCTGTGGAGAGAGAGTGGGACAGTGGGATTAGTGTGGGGACTGACACAGGACTGTGGGGAGAGAGTGGGACAGTGGGATTAGTGTGGGGACTGACACAGGGCTGTGGAGAGAGAGTGGGACAGTGGGATTAGTGTGGGGACTGACACAGGGCTGTGGGGAGAGAGTGGGACAGTGGGATTAGTTTGGGGACTGACACAGGGCTGTGGGGAGAGAGTGGGACAGTGGGATTAGTGTGGGGACTGACACAGGGCTGTGGGGTGAGAGTGGGACAGTGGGATTAGTTTGGGGACTGACACAGGGCTGTGGGGAGAGAGTGGGACAGTGGGATTAGTTTGGGGACTGACAAAGGGCTGTGGGGAGAGAGTGGGACAGTGGGATTAGTGTGGGGACTGACAGGGCTGTGTGGAGAGAGTGGGACAGTGGGATTAGTGTGGGGACTGACACAGGACTGTGGGGAGAGAGTGGGACAGTGGGATTAGTGTGGGGACTGACACAGGGCTGTGGGGTGAGAGTGGGACAGTGGGATTAGTGTGGGACTGACACAGGGCTGTGGGGAGAGAGTGGGACAGTGGGATTAGTTTGGGGACTGACACAGGGCTGTGGGGAGAGAGTGGGACAGTGGGATTAGTGTGGGGACTGACACAGGGCTGTGTGGAGAGAGTGGGACAGTGGGATTAGTGTGGGACTGACACAGGGCTGTGTGGAGAGAGCAGGGCAGTGGAATTAGTCTGAGACAGAGTTGAATCAGCAGAGTTTATTAAACTATTTGGTTAGTTAAATTTTTGACACCTCCAGAATATTTCAGGTCTTTGGTTTGTCTGAATTTCAAATGCGTAATAATCATTGTTGGAGAATCTGTGAGATGGATCACCAAGGGAGTGTGAGTCAGGAGATCAGTGAGGGCCTGTTACAGAGTGCAGTGTCCAGAATGTGTGTGAGCAGTGTGTCCGCGTCCCGTGGCTTTGGGCTGGACCCTGGGCTGCCCACGTCTACTGCATCACCATCTGATATCGAAAGGCACCACATCAGGAAAAACTGCAGAAAGTTGTAAACTCAGCCTGCTCCATCATGGGCAGTAGCATCCCCGGTACCCAGGACACCTTTGAAAGGCGGTGCCTCAGAAAGGCAGCATCCATCATTAAGGACCCCCTCACACAGGGCGTGCCCCCCTTTCATTGCTACCATCAGTAAGGAGGTGCAGGAACCTGAAGGGACACACTCAGTGATTCAGGAACATTGTTTCCCCACCATGATCAGATTTCTGAAACGACAATGAACCCATGAGCCCCTCACTATTTTCCCTCTTTCTCCACTACCTATTAATTTTTGATCTATATTGTATTATAGTAATTTATAGTTCTTTATGTTTTGCAATGTACGACTGCCACAAAACAATGAATTTCATGGCATGTCCCACTGATATTCAACCTGATTTTGATTCCATCACAGATTGGAGTAGAAGCCACCATCATCATTGTCGGAACCATCCCTTCCTTCCTCGTCATCCTCTGGGCACTCGATCACTCGCTCCTCGTTGGCCTGTGGCTCGATGTCCTCTTTGAACCAGACGGCTTTGTAGCCCTCTGCAGCCTTCCTCTCTTTGGTGAGGATGGACTTCACCTCGCCGTCCGTCGTGACCTCCTCCAGCGAGTTCCGATCATAGTCATCCCCGGGATTGTTCCTGCTCCCAATCGCTCCCAACTTCCCCGGGCTGCTGTCCACGGCCGGTTCCAAGACAGAGGCTAGAGCGCTGGCTGTGACCACAGGCATGCTCTCCTGTGGTAACTGCCCTGTCTTCAGGGATGACTTCAACGTTTCTTCCACCAGGAAGCCCTGGTTTGTGAACTGCACTGGGTCACCCTCTGACGAGTGTGACTGTCTGGGAAACTGAAAGAATTACCATGGAAATTAGTGGCTGATCTTTGTTTGGGCATCAGCATCAACCGGGTTAATACAGGGGCACAGGGAGGATGAGTAGTCATAAACTTTTGCCCAGGGAAGTGCAGTCTCAATCAAGAGGATACGGGATTAGGGTGAGAGTCATTGAGCGGAAACAAAACCCTTCGGCCCATCTTGTCTATGCTGAACTCAAAGTTCAAAGTAAATTTATTATCTATATATGTCACCATATATAATGTTGAGATTCATTTTCTTGTGGGCATTCACAGTAATTCGAAAGAAACACAATAGAATCAATTAAAACTACACACAAGGCGGACAAGCAACCAATGTGTAAAAGCCAACAAAGTGTGCAAATACAAACGGTAATATAAATATAAAGGCAATAAATAAATAAGCAATAAATATTGAGAACATGAGATGAAGAGTCCTTGAAAGTGAGTCCATCGGTTGGGGAACAATTGAGTGTTGGGTGAGTGAAGTTATCCACGTTGGTTCAAGTGCCTATTAAACTGCCTTCTCCCATCAATCTGCACCGGGACCATATTCCTCTCATACACATACTATCAAAACTTTGCTTAAATATTGAAATAAAACCTGCATCCACCACTTCCACCGGCAGCTCTCCACACTCTCAGCACCCTCTGAGTGAAGATGTTGTCCTTAAACATTTCATCTTTCATCCCTAATCCTTGAACACTAGTTCTAGTCTCACCCAACTAAAGTGGAAAAAGCCAGCTTACTTTTACCCTATCTCTTCCCCCAAGATTTTGTATACCTCGATCAAATCTCTCCTCATTCTCCCCTGCTCCTGGAGAATGATTTAATGGGGATCATAATGGTAATTTCTCACCCATGGGTAGTGACTATATGGAACGAGTTGCCGGGGGAAGTGGTTGAAGCAAGTACACTAACGTTAAAAAGTCATTTGGGCTGGTACATGGATACGAATAATTTAGAGGAATATATGAGGTGCCCTGGGAGGGCTAGCACCTCTGGTGAAGCTGCTTGTCTATTCTGGGGCAGCTCACTCAACTTTGGTGTCCACCGGATACTCAGCCCTCACCTGCGACTCCAAGTAGAGATGTGTGACAGTTGCCACACCTTGGTACACCACTTTGAGAGGCAAGCTACACTAGGTGAGAGTAGCCATTGGGCCTCTTACTCCATTGTATTAAGGACATGCCTGTTCTAGCATGCAAAGTCAGCTCTGGTGGACTGGGCAGATGAGATCAACTGCCAGTGCAGATCCATCGGCAATGCTCTGTGGAGAGTGAAGGGCATGACAAGGCACAGGAGAGTCACGGTCATCCACTGCAACCCACCGGACCCGGACGTCTGAGGTCGAGAGAGTGGAACCGTCCCAGTGCAACAGCTTTCCCACTTTAAAAACCCTCCCTTCCGGGTACCTGTCATCGTCAGATACGACGGACAACTAGAAGAACAGGGGTCCCCAAGCTGAGTCCTGTGACATCTTAGTTCACTTCTTCTACAAGTACGTGAAGAGCAAGAGGACAAGATGTGATGGAATAGTACCAATCAAATGTGATAGTGGATAAGTGTGTATGGAACCACAGGAGACAGCTGAGGTACTTAGTGAATACTTTGCTTCAGTATTCACTACGGAAAAGGATCTTGGCGATTGTAGGGATAACTTACAGCTGCCTGAAAAGCTTGAGCTTATAGACATCAAGAAAGAGGATGAGCAGGAACTTTTGGAAAGCATCAAGTTGGATAAGTCACCGGGACCAGACAAGATGTACCCCAGGCTACTGTGGGAGGTGAGGGAGGAGATTACTGAGCCTCTGGTAATGATCTTTGCATCATCAATGAGGACGGGAGAGGTTCTGGAGGATTGGAGGGTTGCAGACGTTGTTCCCTTATTCAAGAAAGGGAGTAGAGATAGCCCAGGAAATTATAGACCAGTGAGTCTTACCTCAGTGGTTGGTAAGTTGATGGAGAAGATCCTGAGAGGTGGGATTTATGAACATTTGGAGAGGCATAATATGATTAGGAATAGTCAGCAATGGCTTTGTCAAAGGCAGGTCGTGCCTTATGAGCCTGATTGAATTTTTTGAGGATGTGAATAAACACAATTGATGAAGGAAGAGCAATAGATGTAGTGTATTTGGATTTCAGCAAGGCATTTGATAAGGTACTCCATGCAAGGTTTACTGAGAAAGTAAAGAGGCATGGGATCTAAATTGGCCTTGCTTTGTGGATCCAGAATTGGCTTACCCACAGAAGCCAAAGACTGGCTGTAGACTGGTCATATTCTGCATGGAGGTCATTGACCAGTGGTGTGCCTCAGGGATCTGTTCTGGGACCCTTACTCTTCGTGATGTTTATAAATGACCTGGATGAGTTAGTAGAGGGATGTGTTAGTAAATTCGCCGATGACAGAAAGGTTGGAGGTGTTGTGGATAGTGTAGAGGGCAGTCAGAGGTTACAGCGGGACATCGATAGGATGTAAAACTGGGCTGAGAAGTGGCAGATGGAGTTCAACCCAGATAAGTGTGAGGTGGTTCATTTTGGTAGGTCAAATATGATGGCAGGATAGAGTATTAATAGTAAGACTCTTGGCAGTGTGGAGGATCAGAGGGATCTTGGGGTCCGAGTCCATAGGACACTCAAAGCTGCTACGTAGGTTGACCCTGTGGTTAAGAAGGCATACGGTGCATTGACCTTCATCAATAATGGGATTGAGTTTTAAGAGCCGAGAGGTAATGTTGCAGCTATATAGGACCCTGGTCAGGCCCCACTTGGAGTACTGTGCTCAGTTCTGGTCGCCTCACTACAGGAAGGATGTGGAAATTATTAAAAGGGTGCAGAGGAGATTTACAAGGATGTTGCCTGAATTGGGGAGCATGCCTTATGAGAATAGGTCGGCCTTTTCTCCTTGGAGTGACAGAGGATGAGAGGTGACCTGATAGAGATGTATAAGATGATGAGAGGCATTGATCATGAGGATAGTCAAAGGCCTTTTTCCAGGGCTAACACAAGGGGGCACAGTTTTAAGGTGCTTGGAAATAGGTACGGAGGAGATGTCAGGAGTAAGTTTTTTTTACACAGAGAGTGGTGAGTGTGTGGAATGGGCTGCCAGCAAAGGTGGTGGATGTGATAGGGTCTTTTAAGAGGCTCCTGGATAGGTACATGGAGCTTCGAAAATAGAGGGCTATGGGTAACCCTAGGTAATTTCTGAAGTAAGTACATGTTCAGTACAGCATTGTGGGCCGAAGGGCCTGTATTGTGCTGTTGGTTTTCTATGTTTGTTTCTAATGGTAGGGGTCCATGGCATTAGAAACCCCTGCATTATGAAGTGAATGGGACAAGGTCAGGAAGGCACCATAGTCAACATTGACCAGTTGGGTCAAAGGGCCTATTTCTGTGCTCTATGGCTTATATTGCTGAAACAGAAATGTTCAATTGTGTCGAAGGTGTGAGGCTGGGACCCTTATTATCCATCCTGAGACCTTCCAGAGCTGCCGACCATGCACTAAGGTTTGGCCAACATGCTGCTGGTTTACCTCCAGTTCCCTGCCCCTGACCACATCCTTGTTCTCTCTACTACACCTACACCTAGCCCAAGACTGTAGAGAGGTCCTCATGTGGTTGGGGTCGATCATGGATGCTGCAACCCAGCTGTCTACACAGGCCAGAACGCAAGCCAGGGAAGAACAATGTGGAAAGCAAGCTATTGTGGCCACAGCAGGCTCCTCCACCCATCTCCGTGCAGCTGATGAGTGCAAAGGAAAGACAGAGACCGACACAGTGGGTGGTGGGAAAAGACAAATCTCAGAGCTGTATATACTTTAATAAATGCACCTTGAACCTTGAGTTTGGTACCGGTGAGTTACCAGTCAGCATTAAACTCAATGTAGGACTGGCTTAGGGCCTCCGGGGTTTACCCCTGGGCCTTCCCCATAAGTGGGTATAGCCACAGTGCAGTGGAGGTTTGAGATCAGAGTTTACCTTCTTCCAGGTGAGTTGCCAACACAGCTGGCAAGCCCCATCTGCCCAAAGTGACTGGTTTTAAGGTGCCAGTAATCCGTCTTTGCCCCTTCTCCTGTCAATAGAAATGGTTCCACTGGGCTTAGTAGCTGAGCGACACTGAAGGCCAGGAGCAGGACTTGGTTGTCAGAGGCTGTTTGAGATGTGCGCCATTGGGAGCATTTAGTAGGTAGTGGGAGCTTGTCCCCATGAACCCCACTCCTCCAGCTAAGGGCTCAACAAGACCCCACTGATTAACCAGACCCAGCTCCTGCCTCCCCCTACTTCCCTTTCGCTAATGGTTCCAAGATCACCCCTGTCCCTGTCAGGCGGGTGTTGATAACTTACACTCTTTAAGCGTGCTGCTGTCCTTCGCTTGAGTTTGGCCCATCCGCCGTCCTGGAGGAGAATTCCGATGACAATGATACAGATTATTAGGAGGAGGGAGAGAGGCACACCGACTGCCGCCATGTGTTTGGCGTCATACAGCAACAGCTGGCGCGTCTGGTTGTCTGCAAGACAGAACACAAGACCATAAGACACAGGAGCAGAATTAGGCCATTTGGCCCATCGAGTCTGCTCTGCCATTTCATCATAGGTTAAATTATTATCCAACTCAACCCCATTCTCCTGCCTTCTCCTTGTAACCTTTGATGCCCTGACTAATTAAGAAATTATCAACCTCTGCTTTAAATATACTTAATGACTTGGCCTCCACATTCATTTATGTGGCAATGAATTTCATAGATTTCCCACTCTCTGACTAAAGAAATTCCTCCTAATCCATTTTAAAGGGACGTCCCTCTATTCTGAGGCTGTGCTCTCTGGCCCAAGACTCCACCGGTATTGGAAACATCCTCTTTCTCTAGGCCTTTCAGTATTCAATAGGTTTCAATGTGATCTCCCCCCATTTTGCTAAGCTCCAGAGTACTGGCCCACAGACATCATACATTGACCCTTTCATTGATGGGGGCAGTGTGAACTGTTGCCACTCTTCAGCCACTGCACACTGGGAAGCTTTGCTGTTTCCTCTGCCCCTAATTCAGAGGACCATGTGGCCCCCAACCCCATGCCACCCCTCAGGGCAGAGTTAGATACCAGAGGTGGGCACAGAGGGGTTCCCAGTGGGCTGTGGAAGGAAGGGCAGGTGAGTTGCTAGGACCCATGGGTTTTCCTCAGACGGGCACAGGCACGCATTGGGACACAAGTTGGCTGCTGGGATTACGGCTGGACCATGGCTGCTGGGTGGGAGGGGTGCACTGTGGGAGAGAGCAGTACTAAGGGTATTGCAACTGAACCTGTATCTATCACTTGTGTTGGCAGCTCATTCCACACTCTCACAACCCGCTGAGTGCAGAAATTCCCCCGACATTTCACCCTTCACCCTTAACCTATGACCTCTAGTAGTCTCACCCAACCTGAGGGGAAGAAGCCTGCTTACAATCATCCTATCTGTACACTTCATAATTTTGTATGTCTCTATAAGATCTCTTCTCAATAAAGTCTTAGAGTCATAGAATGATAGAAAAGTACAGCACAGAAACAGGCCCTTTGGCCCATCTTGTCCATTATGAACCATTAAAACTACTTACTCCCATCAACCTGCACCTGGACCATAGCCCTCCATACCCCTAACATCCATGTACTTATCCAATCTTCTCTGAAACATTGAATTCAAGCTTGCAGGCCCTACTTATCAACTTGTTCCACGCTCTCACGACCTTCTGAGTGAAGAAGTTTCTCCTCATGTTCCCCTTAAATTTTTCACCTTTCACCCTTAACCCATGACCTCTGGTTGTAGTGCCAACCTACCTCAGTGGAAAAAGCCTGCTTGCATTTACCCTATCGTCAGATACATAGAGCATAACGGAGAGGCGACAGTGGATAGAGGCCACTGGAAAACGATGCTGGAGAGATAGCAATGGGGAGGACAACAAAATAGCAGAGGAACTGAATAAGTATTTTGCATCAATCTTCATTGTGGAAGACTGTAGCAGTATGGTAGAAGTTCCAGGTACCAGGGGGCATGAAGTATGTGAAGATACCATAACTAGAGAGAAGGTTCTTGAGCAACTGGAAGGTCTGAAGGTAGGTAAGTCACTGAATCAGATGGTGTACAGCCTGGAGTTCTGAAAGAGGTGGCTGAAGAGATCGTGAAGGACTAGGGATGATCTTTCAAGGATCACTAGATTCTGGAATGGTTCTGGAAGACTGGAAAATTGCAAATGTCACTCCGTTCTTCAAGTAGGGAGAGAGGCGGAAGAAAGGAAATATAGGTCAGATAGACAGACCTCAGTAGTTGGGAAGATGTTGGAGTTAATTATTAAACACGAGGTCTCGAGGTACTTGGAGGCATATGATATAATAGGCTGTAGTCAGCACGGTTTCCTCAAGAGAAAAACTTGCCTGATGAATCTGTTGGAATTCTTTGAAGAAATAACAAGCAGGAGAGACAAAGGAGAATCGGTTGATGTGTACTTGGATTTTCAGAAGGCCTTTGACAAGGTGCCGCACATGAGGCTGCTTAACTGACTATGAGCCCACAGTATAACAGGAAAGATTCTTGTTTGGATAAAGCAGTGGCTGATTAGCATGAGGCAAAGGGTGGGTGTGGTGAACTAGATATACCTGTCTGACTGCTCCTGTGGCTCCTCCCACAGACCCCTGCTGACTGCTCCTGTGGCTCCTCCCACAGACCCCTGTATAAAGGCGACTGTGGTCTGCTGCTCTCCCTCATTTTCCCAGGATGTAGTGTTGTTCTTCAGTCAATAAAAGCCGATATCTCACTTCCTAAGTCTCAGCGTGAGTTATTGATGGTGCATCAATTTTATTGACTGTGGTGAACTAGATATACCTGTCTGACTGCTCCTGTGGCTCCTCCCACAGTGGGACTGTTTCTTTTAACATAATATGTCAATGATTGGATGTTGGAATTGTTGGATTTCTTGCAAAGTTTGCAGATGATATGAAGATAGGTGCAGGTGGTTTTGAGGAAGTAGACAGGCTACAGAAGGACTTAGACAGATGAGGAGAATGGGCAAAGAAGTGGCAGATGGAATACAGTGTCAGGAAGTGTATGGTCCTGCACTTTGGGAGAAGAAATGAAAGGGTTGACTATTTTCTAAATGGAGCGAAAATACAAAAATGTGAGGCCCAAAGGAATTTGGGAGTCCTTGTGCAGGATTCCCTCAAGGTTAATTTGCAAGTTGAATCTGTGGAAAGGAAGGCAAATGCGATGTTAGCATTCATTTCAAGGGAATAGAATATAAAAGCAAGGATGTACAAGGGGCATGCAGTGATGAGCTGGCACAGTGTGATCCCACTAGCTTACTTGTTACTCCTGGTCCGGAGTCAGGGTGTTTAGACGAAGATGGCCCAGCTCCTGAGGTGCCCAGGTTTGGTGTTGTCCCAGTGACTGGAGGTTTGGTTGATGTAGGTCGGGGTCCAGGGGGCTGTCCGTCTGTAGTTCCAGAGGTCGTGGGTGGGTTCTTGGACGTGTGAGTCACTGGTTCCGATGGTCCAGTTCCTCGAGCTGTTGTTGTTTTCACGGAGGGTGGAGCTGGTTTAAAAGGAGCTCACTTTAATAAAGCGAGAGGCAGCGGGATGGTGATTTCAGGATCCAGTGATGGGTCAGGGATACGGTGCCCGTGTGTGTTCAGCCCTTGCGCTACTGTATGATGGTCTGTGGTGCAACAGGTCACAGCTCCCTGTCACGACATCTCCACACTGCTGTCTACTCACTATTCTGTGTGGTTCATCCCGCCTCCGAATATGCATGGACCTGCCCACACCTTTAGATGAAGTGTCATACTGCAGGAGTGGTGGTACTGAGGGAGGGTCACTGTGGGGGGGGCGGTACTGAGAGAGGGTCACACTGTGGGGGGGCGGTACTGAGAGAGGGTCACACTGTGGGGGGGCGGTACTGAGAGAGGGTCACACTGAGGGAGGGTCACACTGTGGGGGGGCGGTACTGAGGAAGGGTCACACTGTGGGGGGGGCAGTACTGAGAGAGGGTCACACTGAGGGAGGGGTGGTACTGAGGGAGGGTCACATTGAGGGAGGGGTGGTACTGAGGGAGGGTCACACTGTGGGGGGGCGGTACTGAGAGAGGGTCACACTGTGGGAGGGGCAGTACTGAGAGAGGGTCACACTGTGGGAGGGGCAATACTGAGAGAGGGTCACACTGTGGGAGGGGCAGTACTGAGAGAGGGTCACACTGTGGGAGGGGCAATACTGAGAGAGGGTCACACCGTGGGAGGGGCGGTACGGAGGGAGGGTCACACTGTGGGGAGGTGGTACTGAGGAGGGGCGGATCTTAGGGAACGTTGCACTGCGGAAGGGGTGAAAATTAGGGAATGTCACACTGTGGGAGGGGTGAATCTTAGGGAACGTCACACTGCTGGAGTGGCGCTACTGCGGAGTGGGACATCTGCCTTGGCTGGACTCGCTCACTCAGCTGGGACATGTGGGAGAAAGTTGGGATGAGAATTGCTGCTGAACCGCCGGTTTCTCAGGAAGTGCTGGGGAATGGGGTAGTGGACTCTACCAGGGACACGTGCTGGGGAATTGACACAGTGTGATCCCACTAGCTTACTTGTTACTCCTGGTCCGGGGTCAGGGTGTTTAGACGAAGATGGCCCAGCTCCTGAGGTGCCCAGGTTTGGTGTTGTCCCAATGACCGGAGGTTTGGTTGATGTAGGTCGGGGTCCAGGGGGCTGTCCGTCTGTAGTTCCAGAGGTCCTGGGTGGGTTCTTGGACGTGTGGGCTGACACAGTCCTGGCTGTGTGAGTCACTGGTTCCGATGGTCCGGTTCCCCGAGCTGTTGTTGTTTTCACGGACGGTGGAGCTGGTTTAAAAGGAGCTCACTTTAATAAAGAGAGAGGCAGTGGGATGGGTTATCCCAGGATCCAGTGATGGGTCAGGGATACAGTTCCCATCTGTGTTTGGGTACAGATCGGGCTCTCACTCTACCATGGGATAGTCCGTGTTGGAACAGGTCACATTTCCTTGTGATGGCATCTTCTCAGGGCTATTTACCTCCTACCGCTTGTGGTCCATCCCTCCCTCTGAATATTCCTGGACTCCCATTCCCACTCGTCACATTGTGGAAGGAGTGCTTCTGAGGAATTCTCTCTGCGTCTTTCTCAATCCCTGTCAAGGTGGTCTTGTAGCTTTCTGCTTCTTTCTCAATAAAAGAACCAACTAGTTCCCCTCCAGTACCAGCCCCACCCTTACAGTCTGCCAGAAATGCTCCTCACCCTCAACAATTTCTACTTCGGCTCCTCCCACTTTCTCCAGACTCAAGGAGTGGCCATGGGCCCCAGATATGCCTGCCTCTTCTTTGACTATGTAGAATAGTCTATCTTCCAAGCCTTTCCCGGTAATGCTCCCCAAATCTTCCTCCACTACATTGACCTCTGCATTGGTGCTGCTTCATGCATTCATGCTGAGCTCTTCAGTTTCATCAACTTTGCCTCTAACTTCCACCTTGCCCTTAAATTCACATGGTCCATTTCTGACATCTCTCTCACCTTTCTTAAGCTCTCTGTCTCCATCTCTGGAGACTAATAGTTGACCCACATCTTTTATAAACCTACTGATTCTGACGGTTATCTTGAATATACCTCTTCACACTCTGTAAAAATGCTATTCCCTTTTCTTAGTTCTTTCATCTTAGCCACATCTATTGCCTGGATGTAGTTTCCTTTCCAGGATATCAGAGAGGTCCTCCTTCTTCAAAGAACAGGGTTTCTCTTCCTCCACCATTGGTGCTGTACTCATTCGCATCTCCTCCATTTCCCGAACATCTGCACTCGTCCCATCATCCCACCATCTTACCGGGGATAGAGTTCCTCTTGTCCTCATTTACCACTCCATGAGTTTCCGCATTCAACACATCATTCTCCATAACTTCTGCCATCTCCAAAGATATCTTTACCTTCTCCCCCCTCTCCACTTTCCACAGAGATCACTCCCTCAGTGATTCCCTTGTCTATTTGTCCCTCCCCACTAATCTCCCTCCTGCCACTTATCCCAGGGAGCAGCCAAAGTGCTACACTTGCCCAGTCACCACCTCCCTCACCTCCATTCAGGGCCCCAAGCAGTCTTTCCAGGTGAGGTAACACTTCATCTGTGAATCTGCTGGGGTTGTCTACTGTATCCTGTGCTCCCGATGCAGCCTCCTCTACATTGGTGAGACCCGTCATAAATTGTAGGATTGCATAATTGAGCAGCTCTGTGGAACTTCCCAGTGGCCAAACATCTTAATTCTGATTCCCATTCCCAATCTGAGATGTCAGTTCATGGCCTCCTCTTGTTCCAAGATGGGGCACCCTTAGGGTGGAGAAGCAACACTTTATATTCCACCTCGATAGCCTCCGACCTATGGCATGAATATCAATTTTTCCTTCTGGTAAAAAAAATTCCTATCCCCTCCCCTCTTCTATTTCCCACTCTGGCCTCTTCCCTCTTCTCACCTACCCATCACCTCCCCCTGCATCCCCTCTTCCTACCCCTCACCTCCCCCTGCGTCCCCTCTTCCTTCCCTTTCTCCTATGCTCCACTCTCCTCTCCCATCAAATTCTTTCTTCTCCAGACCTTTACTTTTCCTGCTCAGCTGGGTTTCCACCTCACTTTCTAGCTGGTCCTCCTCACCCCTCCCCCTCCTTTTTGTTCTGCCATCTTCCTCCCTTCCTTTCCAGTCCTGGGGAAGGGTCTTGGCCAGAAACATTGTCTGCTTCTTCTCCCCCGTAGATGCTGCCTGACCTGCTGAGTTCCTCCAGCATTTTGTATGTGTTACTCTTGATTTCCAGCATCTGCAGAACTTCTTGTGATTTTGAGGAATTGTCACACTGTCAGAGGGGCGAATCTTAGGGAACGTCACACTGCTGGAGTGGCGGTACTGCGGAGTGGGACATCTGCCTTGGCTGGACTCGCTCACTCAGCTGGGACATGTGGGAGAAAGTTGGGATGAGCATTGCTGCTGAACCGCCGGTTTCTCAGGAAGTGCTGGGGAATGGGGTAGTGGACTCTACCAGGGACACGTGCTGGGGAATTGACACAGTGTGATCCCACTAGCTTACTTGTTACTCCTGGTCCGGGGTCAGGGTGTTTAGACGAAGATGGCCCAGCTCCTGAGGTGCCCAGGTTTGGTGTTGTCCCAGTGACCAGAGGTTTGGTTGATGTAGGTCGGGGTCCAAGGGTCTGTCCGTCTGTAGTTCCAGAGGTCGTGGGTTGGCTCTTGTACGTGTGGGATGACACAGTCCTGGCTGTGTGAGTCACTGGTTCCGATGGTCTGGTTCCCCGAGCTGTTGTTGTCTTCACGGACGGTGGAGCTGGTTTAAAAGGAGCTCACTTTAATAAAGAGGGAGGCAGTGGGGTGGGTTATCCCAGGATCCAGTGATGGGTCAGGGATACAGTTCCCATCTGTGTTTGGGTACAGATCGGGCTCTCACTCTACCATGGGATAGTCCGTGTTGGAACAGGTCACATTTCCTTGTGATGGCATCTTCTCAGGGCTATTTACCTCCTACCGCTTGTGGTCCATCCCTCCCTCTGAATATTCCTGGACTCCCATTCCCACTCGTCACATTGTGGAAGGAGTGCTTCTGAGGAATTCTCTCTGCGTCTTTCTCAATCCCTGTCAAGGTGGTCTTGTAGCTTTCTGCTTCTTTCTCAATAAAAGAACCAACTAGTTCCCCTCCAGTACCAGCCCCACCCTTACAGTCTGCCAGAAATGCTCCTCACCCTCAACAATTTCTACTTCGGCTCCTCCCACTTTCTCCAGACTCAAGGAGTGGCCATGGGCCCCAGATATGCCTGCCTCTTCTTTGACTATGTAGAATAGTCTATCTTCCAAGCCTTTCCCGGTAATGCTCCCCAAATCTTCCTCCACTACATTGACCTCTGCATTGGTGCTGCTTCATGCATTCATGCTGAGCTCTTCAGTTTCATCAACTTTGCCTCTAACTTCCACCTTGCCCTTAAATTCACATGGTCCATTTCTGACATCTCTCTCACCTTTCTTAAGCTCTCTGTCTCCATCTCTGGAGACTAATAGTTGACCCACATCTTTTATAAACCTACTGATTCTGACGGTTATCTTGAATATACCTCTTCACACTCTGTAAAAATGCTATTCCCTTTTCTTAGTTCTTTCATCTTAGCCACATCTATTGCCTGGATGTAGTTTCCTTTCCAGGATATCAGAGAGGTCCTCCTTCTTCAAAGAACAGGGTTTCTCTTCCTCCACCATTGGTGCTGTACTCATTCGCATCTCCTCCATTTCCCGAACATCTGCACTCGTCCCATCATCCCACCATCTTACCGGGGATAGAGTTCCTCTTGTCCTCATTTACCACTCCATGAGTTTCCGCATTCAACACATCATTCTCCATAACTTCTGCCATCTCCAAAGATATCTTTACCTTCTCCCCCCTCTCCACTTTCCACAGAGATCACTCCCTCAGTGATTCCCTTGTCTATTTGTCCCTCCCCACTAATCTCCCTCCTGCCACTTATCCCAGGGAGCAGCCAAAGTGCTACACTTGCCCAGTCACCACCTCCCTCACCTCCATTCAGGGCCCCAAGCAGTCTTTCCAGGTGAGGTAACACTTCATCTGTGAATCTGCTGGGGTTGTCTACTGTATCCTGTGCTCCCGATGCAGCCTCCTCTACATTGGTGAGACCCGTCATAAATTGTAGGATTGCATAATTGAGCAGCTCTGTGGAACTTCCCAGTGGCCAAACATCTTAATTCTGATTCCCATTCCCAATCTGAGATGTCAGTTCATGGCCTCCTCTTGTTCCAAGATGGGGCACCCTTAGGGTGGAGAAGCAACACTTTATATTCCACCTCGATAGCCTCCGACCTATGGCATGAATATCAATTTTTCCTTCTGGTAAAAAAAATTCCTATCCCCTCCCCTCTTCTATTTCCCACTCTGGCCTCTTCCCTCTTCTCACCTACCCATCACCTCCCCCTGCATCCCCTCTTCCTACCCCTCACCTCCCCCTGCGTCCCCTCTTCCTTCCCTTTCTCCTATGCTCCACTCTCCTCTCCCATCAAATTCTTTCTTCTCCAGACCTTTACTTTTCCTGCTCAGCTGGGTTTCCACCTCACTTTCTAGCTGGTCCTCCTCACCCCTCCCCCTCCTTTTTGTTCTGCCATCTTCCTCCCTTCCTTTCCAGTCCTGGGGAAGGGTCTTGGCCAGAAACATTGTCTGCTTCTTCTCCCCCGTAGATGCTGCCTGACCTGCTGAGTTCCTCCAGCATTTTGTATGTGTTACTCTTGATTTCCAGCATCTGCAGAACTTCTTGTGATTTTGAGGAATTGTCACACTGTCAGAGGGGCGAATCTTAGGGAACGTCACACTGCTGGAGTGGCGGTACTGCGGAGTGGGACATCTGCCTTGGCTGGACTCGCTCACTCAGCTGGGACATGTGGGAGAAAGTTGGGATGAGCATTGCTGCTGAACCGCCGGTTTCTCAGGAAGTGCTGGGGAATGGGGTAGTGGACTCTACCAGGGACACGTGCTGGGGAATTGACACAGTGTGATCCCACTAGCTTACTTGTTACTCCTGGTCCGGGGTCAGGGTGTTTAGACGAAGATGGCCCAGCTCCTGAGGTGCCCAGGTTTGGTGTTGTCCCAGTGACCAGAGGTTTGGTTGATGTAGGTCGGGGTCCAAGGGTCTGTCCGTCTGTAGTTCCAGAGGTCGTGGGTTGGCTCTTGTACGTGTGGGATGACACAGTCCTGGCTGTGTGAGTCACTGGTTCCGATGGTCTGGTTCCCCGAGCTGTTGTTGTCTTCACGGACGGTGGAGCTGGTTTAAAAGGAGCTCACTTTAATAAAGAGGGAGGCAGTGGGGTGGGTTATCCCAGGATCCAGTGATGGGTCATAGAAACATAGAAAACCTACAGCAGAATACAGGCCCTTCAGCGCACAATGCTGTGCCGAACATGTACTTACTTTAGAAATTAGCAAGGGTTACTCACAGCCCTATATTTTTCTAAACTCCATGTACCTATCCAGGAGGCTCTTAAAAGACCCTATCGTATCCGTCTTCACCACCGTCCCCAGCAGCCCATATAAAAGGTGCAGAGGAGATTTACAAGGATGTTGCCTGGATTGGGGAGCATGCCTGATGAAAACAGGTTGAGTGAACTTGGCCTTTTCTCCTTGGAGCATAGAAACATAGAAAAGCTACAGCACCATACAGGCCCTTTGGCCCACAATGCTGTACCGAACATCTCCTACCTCAGAACTACCTAGGGTTACCCATAGCTCTCTATTTTCTAAGCTCCGTGTATCCATCCAAGAGTCTCTTAAAAGACCCTATCGTATCTGCCTCCTCCACTGCCATTCCACACACTCACCATTCTCTGTGTAAAAAACTTACCTTATACTCCTCTATCAGGTCACCTCTCATCCTCTGTCACTCCAAGGAGAAAAGGCCGAGTTCACTCAACCTATTCTCATAAGGCATGCTCCCCAATCCAGGCAACATCCTTGTAAATCTCCTCTGCACCCTTTCTATGGTTTCCACATCCTTCCTGTAGTGAGTTGACCAGAACTGAGCACAGTACTCCAAGTGAGGTCTGACCAGGGTCCTATATAGCTGTAACATTACCTCTCAGTCCTAAACTCAATCCCACGATTGATGAAGGCTAATAAACTATATGCCTTTTTAAATACAGAGTCAACCTGCACAGCAGCTTTGAGTGTCCTGTGGACTCAGGCCCAAGATCCCTCTGATCCTCCACACTGCCAAGAGTCTTACCATTAATACTATATTCTGCCATCATATTTGACCTATCAAAATGAACCACCTCATGCTTATCTGGGTTGAACACCATCTGCCATTTCTCAGCCCAGTTTTGCATCCTATCAATGTCCTGCTGTAACATCTGACAGCCCTCCACACTATCCACAACACCCCAAACCTTTATGTCATCAGCAAAATTACTAACACATCCCTCCACTTCCTCATCCAGGTCATTTATAAAAGTCATGGAGAGAAGGAGTCCCAGAACAGATCCCTGAGGCACCGCACTC
This sequence comes from Hemitrygon akajei, assembly GCF_048418815.1. NCBI lineage: Eukaryota > Metazoa > Chordata > Chondrichthyes > Myliobatiformes > Dasyatidae > Hemitrygon > Hemitrygon akajei. The sequence continues at coordinate 186,926,049 of NC_133129.1, forward strand.
GTCACTGACCTCCATGCAGAATATGACTAGTCTACAACCAGTCTTTGCCTTCTGTGGGCAAGCCAGTTCTGGATCCACAAAGCTTGGATCCTCTGCTTGGATCCCATGCATCCTTACTTTCTCAATAAGCCTTACATGGGGTACCTTATCAAATGCCTTGCTGAAATACATATACCTATATCTACTGCTCTACCTTCATCAACGTGTTTAGTCACATCCTCAAAAAATTCAATCAGGCTCATAAGGCACGACCTGCCCTTTAACAAAGCCATGCTGACTCTTCCTAATCATGGTATGCCTCTCCAAATGTTCATAAATCCTGCCTCTTTTCCATCAATTTCCCAACCACTGATGTAAGACTCACTGGTTTATAATTTCCTGGGCTATCTCTACTCCTTTTCTTGAATAAGGGAACAACATTTGCAACCCTCCAGTCCTCTGGAACCTCTCCATTTCCATTGATGATGCAAAAATCATCGCCAGAGGCTCAGCAATCTCCTCCCTCGCCTCCCACAGTAGCCTGGGGTACATCTCATTTGGTTCCAGAGACTTATCCAACTTGATGCTTTCCAAAAGCTCCAGCACATCTTTTTTCTTAATATCTATATGCTCAAGCTTTTCATTCCACTGTAAGTCATCCCTACAATCACAAAGATCCTTTTCTGTAGTGAATACTCAAGCAAAGTATTCATTAAGTACCTCTGCTATCTCCTCCTGTTCCATACACACTTTTCCACTGTCACACTTGATTGGTCCTATTCTCGCATGTCTTATCCTCTTGCTCTTCACATACCTGTAGAATGCCTTAGGGTTTTCTTTAATCCTGCTCGCCAAGGCCTTCTCATGGCCCCTTCTGGCTCTTTTAATTTCATTCTTCAGCTCCTTCCTGCTAGCCTTATAATCTTCTAGATCTCTATCATTACCTAGTTTTTTGAACTATTCATAACCTTTCAGAACCATAGAACATTACAGCACAGAAACAGGCCTTTTGGCCCTCCTTGGCTGTGCCGAACCATTTTTCTGCCTAGTCCCACTGACCTGCACCTGGGCCATATCCCTCCATACCCCTCTCATACCTGTCCAAGTTTTTCTTAAATGTTAAAAGTGAGCCTGCATTCACCACTTCATCTGGCAGCTCATTCCACACTCCCACCACTCTGTGTGAAGAAGCCCCCCCAATGTTCCCTTTAATTTTCTCCCCATCACCCTTAACCCATGTCCTCTGGATTTTTCCTCCCCTAGTCTCAGTGGAAAAAGCCTGCTTGCATTCACTCTATCTATAACCATCATAATTTTATATACCTCTATCAAGTCTCCCCTCATTCTTCTACACTCCAGGGAATAAAGTCCTAACCTATTCAACCTTTCTCTGTAACTCAGTTTCTCAAATCCCGGCAACATCCTTGTAAACCTTCTCTGCACTCTTTCAACCTTATTAATATCCTTCCCGTAATTCGGTGACCAGAATACTCCAAATTCGGTCTCACCAATGTCTTATACAACCTCACCATAACATTCCAACTCTTATACTCAATACTTTGATTTATAAAGGCCAATGTACCAAAAACTCTCTTTAGTACCCTATCTACCTTTGAGGCCACTTTTAGGGAATTTTGTATCTGTATTCCCAGATCCCTCTGTTCTACCGCACTGCTCAGTGCCCTACCATTTACCTTGTATGTTCTACCTTGGTTTTTCCTTCCAAAGTGCAATTCCTCACACTCGTCTGTATTAAACTCCATCTGCCATTTTTCAGCCCATTTTTCCAGCTGGTCCAAATCCCTGTACAAACTTTGAAAACCTTCCTCACTGTCCACTACACCTCCAATCTTTGTGTCAACTCACCATGTATACCTAGCGACTGAATCGTCCTAACTAACCTCCCATATGGGACCTTGTCAAAGAACTTACTGAAGTCCATGTAGACAACATCCACTGCCTTTCCTTCATCCACTTTCCTTGTAACCTCCTCGAAAAACTCTAAGAGATTTGTTAAACATAACCTACCACGCACAAAGCCGTGTTGACTATCCCTAATAAGTCCCTGTCTATCCAAATACTTGTAGATCCTATCTCTTAGTACTCCTTCCAATAATTTACCTACTACCAACGTCAAACTTACCAGCCTATAATTTCCTGGGTTACTTTTAGAGCCATTTTTAAACAATGGAACAACATGAGCTATCCTCCAATCCTCCAGCACCTCAACCGTAGATACCGACATTTTAAATATATCTGCCAGGGCCCCTGCAATTTCAATACTAGTCTCCTTCAAGGTCTGAGAGAATACCCTGCCAGGTCCTGGGGATTTATCTACTCTGATTTGCCTCAAGACAGCAAGCACCTCCTCCTCTTCAATCTGTATAGGTTCCATGACCTCACTGCTTGTTTGCCTCATTTCCATTGACTCCATGCCAGTTTCCTTGGTAAATACAGACGCAAAAAACCCATTTAAGATCTCCCCCATTTCTTTTGGTTCCATACATAGCCGACCACTCTGATCTTCAAGAGGACCAATTTTATCCCTTACTATCCTTTTGCTCTTAACATACCTGTAAAAGCTCTTTGGATTATCCTTCACCTTGACTGCTAATGCTACCTCATGTCTTCCTTTAGCCCTCCTGATTTCTTTAAGTTTTTTTTGCACTTCTTATACTCCTCAAGTACCTTATTTGCTCCGTTTCCTATAAATGTCATACATCTCTCTCTTCTTCTTTATCAGAATTCCAATATCCCCAGGGAACCAAGGTTCCTTATTCTTATTCACTTTACCTTTAATCCTGACAGGAACATACAAACTCTGCACTCTTGAAATTTCTCCTTTGAAGGCCTCCCACTTATCAATCACATCTTTGCCAGAGAACAACCTGACCCAATCCACGCTTTTTAGATCCTTTCTCATTTCTTCAAATTTGGCCTTTTTCCAGTTTAGAACCTCAACCCGAGGACCAGATCTATCTTTATTCATGAACAAGTTGAAACTAATAGTGTTATGATCACTGGAACCAAAGTGTTCCCCTACACACACTTCCATCACCTGTCCGAACTCGTTTCCTAATAGGAGATCTAATATTGCATCCTCTCTTTAAGGTGGGGGGTTATATGGGAGGCAGGGTTTGAGGGTCGGCACAACATTGTGGGCCAAAGGGCCTGTAATGTGCTGTACTATTCTATGTTCTATGTTCTCTCTAGTTGGTACCTCTATATATTGATTTAGAAAACTTTCCTGAACATATTTTACAGACTCTATCCCGTCTAGACCTTTAACAGTATGGGAGTCCCAATCAACATGTGGAAAATTAAAATCCCCTACTATCACAATTTTATGTTTCCTGCAGTTGTCTGCTAACTCTCTACAGATTTGCTCCTCCAATTCTCGCTGACTATTGGGTGGTCTATAATACAACCCCATTAATGTGGTCATGCCTTTCCTGTTTCTCAGCTCCACCCATATGGCCTCGGTAGACAAGCCCTCTAATCTGTCCTGCCTGAGCACTGCTGTAACATTTTCCCTGACTATCAATGCCACCCCCCCCCCCCCCACCCTTCATCCCTCTGCCTCTATCATGTCTGAAACATCAGAACCCTGGAACATTAAGCTGCCAGTCCTGCCCCTCCTGTAGCCAAGTTTCAGTAATGACTATAATGTCATAATTCCATGTGCCAATCCAGGCCCTTAGCTCGTCTGCCTTTCCCACAAATACTCCTTGCATTGAAATAGACACACTTCAGAAGATTATTACCACCACACACAACCCTTCTATTTCTGATTTTGCATGAACTTTTAACATCATTTATTTTCACCCCCGCACCACTATCTGCTCTGGCACTCTGGTTCCCACCCCACTGCAAGTCTAGTTTAAACCCTCCTCAATAGCACTAGCAAATCTCCCTGCAAGGATATTGGTCCCCTGTAGTTCAGGTGTAACCCGTCTCTCTTGTACAGGTCCCACCTGCCCCAGAAGAGTTCCCAGTTTTCTTTTCTTCTTGACTAGATTTTCAACAGCCTTTGTACACCACGGTTCCTGTACCCTACCATCCTTTCCCTGTCTCAATGGAACGTAACTATACTGAACACCACTGAAATATCCCCTGAACACTTGCCACATTTCTGTCATACATTTCCCTGAGAACATCTGTTCCCAATTTATGCTTCCAAGTTCCTTCCTGATAGCCTCATATTTCCCCTTACTCCAATTAAACGTTTCCCTAACTTGTCTGTTCCTATCCCTCTCCAATGCTATGGTAAAGGAGATAGAATTGTGATCACTATCTCCAAAATGCTCTCCCACTGAGAGATCTGACATCTGACCAGGTTCATTTCCCAATACCAGATCAAGTACAGCCTCTCCTCTTGTAGGCTTATCTACATATTGTGTCAGGAAACCTTCCTGAACACACCTAACAAACTCCACCCCATCTAAACCCCTCGCTCTAGGGAGATGCCAATCAAAATTTGGGAAAATAAAATCTCCCAACACAACAACCCTGTTATTATTATACCTTTCTAGAATCTGTCTCCTTATCTGCTCCTCGATGTCCCTGTTACTATTGGGTGGTCTATAAAAAACACCCAGTAGAGTTATTGACCCCTTCCTATTCCTAACTTCCACCCACAGAGACTCAGTAGACAATCCCTCCATGTCTTCCTCTTTTTCTGCAGCCGTGACACTATCTCTGATCAACAGTACCATGCCCCCACCTCTTTTGCCTCCCTCCCTGTCCTTTCTGAAACATTTAAAACCTGGCACTTGAAGTGACAATTCCTGTCCCTGAGCCATCCAAGTCTCTGTAATGGCCACCACATCATATCTCCAAGTACTGATCCACGCTCTAAGCTCATCCGCTTTGTTCATGATACTTCTTGCATTAAAATAAACACTTTTTTTTAGATTATGAGGACACTCAGTCCTCGTTTATTGTCATTTAGAAATGCATGCATGCATTAAGCAATGATACAATGTTCCTCCAGAGTGATATCACAAAATAAAAAAAGGACAAACCAAGACTCACACCATTGGTCTGAAACCATTGGTCCGAGCGTGTCCCTTCTCTATCATCTGCCTATCCTCCCTCTCACACTGACTCCATGTTTTCTCTATTTGTGAGCCAGCTGCCCTTACCTCCTAGCAATTCTGATTTAAGTTCTCCCTAGTAGCCTTAGCAAACCTCCCCGCCAGGATATTGGACCCCTGGGATTGAAGTGCAATCCGTCCTTTTGTACAGGTCACACCTGCCCAAAAGAGGTCCCAATGATCCAGAAATCTGAATCCCTGTCCCTTGCTCCAATCCCTCATCCACACACTTATCCTCCACCTCACTCTATTCCCAAGGTCAGGGATACAGTTCCTGTGTGTGTTTGGGTACAGACTGGGCCCTCATTCCACCATGGGATGGTCCAGGTTGGAACAAGTCACAGCTCCCTGTGACAGCATCTCCACACCCCAGTCTACCCCTGGATCTTCCTGCCCTTACTGCTGTTCACCTCCCACCTTCAATATTCCAGGATTTTACCTCTCAAAGACCTTTATGAAGATTTCTCCATCCCCAGGGTTTTCACTCATTGGATATTGTCATTGTTCAATAGAGGCTCTATTTATAGTGTTTATATCCCTTCAGCCCAACCAGTCATGCCAGCCCATTTAATGCCTCTAGTCCTAATGTCCCATTTTTTTGAACTCTATCTACCCTGGGGCAGGTGGGGCTCATCAGCCTTGACCAGCGGCCCGCCTAGGAGAAGGAAAACTCTAATTTGAAACCTCCGCTGCCTTGTGGCCGTACCCACCCACGGGAAAGGCTTCGGGAGTAAACCCCGAGGAAGAAATCTGGAGCTGGGGTCCCTAAGGCAGTTTGATGTTGTTTACAACTTGGACTACATCAGTGACATGGAGAGGGGGAACCCGCTGTATGGGCAACAGCCGATTCTTCAAATCTTCCCACCCAGGCTTACACCCTGGAGAGGAGACAGCCCACCAGAGGCACAAACCCATGATCCCCCGGGATCAACGGTGGTTACTACTACCCTGGGGAGAAGACTGTCATCGTTACCCATCTCTGCCTCTGATAATTTTAAACATTTCTATATGGTTGTTCCCTTGTTCTCTGAGATTCCAAGGAATAAGGATCTAGGCTGGACCATCTCTTGCTGAAACTCAAGACCTCTATAGTCTTGGCAACAAACTTGTAAATCTTCCCAGGCCAACCACATCTTTCCTCCCATATTAGCTGTGGTGAACTAGATATACCTGTCTGACTGCTCCTGTGGCTCCTCCCACAGACCCTGCTGACTGCTCCTGTGGCTCCTCCCACAGACCCCCGCTGACTGCTCCTGTGGCTCCTCCCACAGACCCCCTGCTGACTGCTCCTGTGGCTCCTCCCACAGACCCCCGCTGACTGCTCCTGTGGCTCCCCCCACAGACCCCTGTATAAAGGCGACTGTGGGCTGCTGCTCTCCCTCATTTTCCCCAGGATGTAGTGTTGTTTATTCTTCCAGTCAATAAAAGCCGATATCTCGCTTCCTAAGTCTCAGCGTGAGTTATTGATGGTGCATCATTAGCATAACACAAATAGTGCACAGTGTTCCAAGTGTGCCCTCACCTATACAAATAGTGCACAGTGTTCCAGGTGTGGCCTCACCTATACAAATAGTGCACAGTGTTCCAGGTGTGGCCTCACCTATACAAATAGTGCACAGTGTTCCAAGTGTGGCCTCACCTATACAAATAGTGCACAGTGTTCCAAGTGTGGCCTCACCTATACAAATAGTGCACAGTGTTCCAGGTGTGGCCTCACCTATACAAATAGTGCACAGTGTTCCAAGTGTGGCCTCACCTATACAAATAGTGCACAGTGTTCCAGGTGTGGCCTCACCTATACAAATAGTGCACAGTGTTCCAAGTGTGGCCTCACCTATACAAATAGTGCACAGTGTTCCAGGTGTGGCCTCACCTATACAAATAGTGCACAGTGTTCCAAGTGTGGCCTCACCTATACAAATAGTGCACAGTGTTCCAGGTGTGGCCTCACCTATACAAATAGTGCACAGTGTTCCAGGTGTGGCCTCACCTATACAAATAGTGCACAGTGTTCCAAGTGTGGCCTCACCTATACAAATAGTGCACAGTGTTCCAGGTGTGGCCTCACCTATACAAATAGTGCACAGTGTTCCAAGTGTGGCCTCACCTATACAAATAGTGCACAGTGTTCCAAGTGTGGCCTCACCTATACAAATAGAGCACAGTGTTCCAGGTGTGGCCTCACCTATACAAATAGTGCACAGTGTTCCAAGTGTGGCCTCACCTATACAAATAGTGCACAGTGTTCCAAGTGTGGCCTCACCTATACAAATAGTGCACAGTGTTCCAGGTGTGGCCTCACCTATACAAATAGTGCACAGTGTTCCAGGTGTGGCCTCACCTATACAAATAGTGCACAGTGTTCCAAGTGTGGCCTCACCTATACAAATAATGCACAGTGTTCCAGGTGTGGCCTCACCTATACAAATAGTGCACAGTGTTCCAGGTGTGGCCTCACCTATACAAATAGTGCACAGTGTTCCAAGTGTGCCCTCACCTATACAAATAGTGCACAGTTGCACGTGTGGCCTCACCTATACAAATAGTGCACAGTGTTCCAGGTGTGGCCTCACCTATACAAATAGTGCACAGTGTTCCAAGTGTGGCCTCACCTATACAAATAGTGCACAGTTGCACGTGTGGCCTCACCTATACAAATAGTGCACAGAGTTCCAGGTGTGGCCTCACCTATACAAATAGTGCACAGTTGCACGTGTGGCCTCACCTATACAAATAGTGCACAGTGTTCCAAGTGTGCCCTCACCTATACAAATAGTGCACAGTTGCACGTGTGGCCTCACCTATACAAATAGTGCACAGTGTTCCAGGTGTGGCCTCACCTATACAAATAGTGCACAGTGTTCCAAGTGTGGCCTCACCTATACAAATAGTGCACAGTTGCACGTGTGGCCTCACCTATACAAATAGTGCACAGTTGCACGTGTGGCCTCACCTATACAAATAGTGCACAGTGTTCCAGGTGTGGCCTCACCTATACAAATAGTGCACAGTGTTCCAGGTGTGGCCTCACCTATACAAATAGTGCACAGTGTTCCAAGTGTGGCCTCACCTATACAAATAGTGCACAGTGTTCCAAGTGTGCCCTCACCTATACAAATAGTGCACAGTTGCACGTGTGGCCTCACCTATACAAATAGTGCACAGTGTTCCAAGTGTGCCCTCACCTATACAAATAGTGCACAGTTGCACGTGTGGCCTCACCTATACAAATTGTGCACAGTGTTCCAGGTGTGGCCTCACCTATACAAATAGTGCACAGTGTTCCAGGTGTGGCCTCACCTATACAAATAGTGCAGTGTTCCAAGTGTGGCCTCACCTATACAAATAGTGCACAGTGTTCCAAGTGTGGCCTCACCTATACAAATAGTGCACAGTGTTCCAAGTGTGGCCTCACCTATACAAATAGTGCACAGTGTTCCAGGTGTGGCCTCACCTTTACAAATAGTGCACAGTGTTCCAAGTGTGGCCTCACCTATACAAATAGTGCACAGTTGCACGTGTGGCCTCACCTATACAAATAGTGCACAGTGTTCCAAGTGTGGCCTCACCTATACAAATAGTGCACAGTGTTCCAGGTGTGGCCTCACCTTTACAAATAGTGCACAGTGTTCCAAGTGTGCCCTCACCTATACAAATAGTGCACAGTGTTCCAGGTGTGGCCTCACCTATACAAATAGTGCACAGTGTTCCAAGTGTGGCCTCACCTATACAAATAGTGCACAGTGTTCCAAGTGTGGCCTCACCTATACAAATAGTGCACAGTGTTCCAGGTGTGGCCTCACCTATACAAATAGTGCACAGTTGCACGTGTGGCCTCACCTATACAAATAGTGCACAGTTGCACGTGTGGCCTCACCTATACAAATAGTGCACAGTGTTCCAGGTGTGGCCTCACCTATACAAATAGTGCACAGTGTTCCAAGTGTGGCCTCACCTATACAAATAGTGCACAGTGTTCCAAGTGTGGCCTCACCTATACAAATAGTGCACAGTTGCACGTGTGGCCTCACCTATACAAATAGTGCACAGTTGCACGTGTGGCCTCACCTATACAAATAGTGCACAGTGTTCCAGGTGTGGTCTCACCTATACAAATAGTGCACAGTGTTCCAGGTGTGGCCTCACCTATACAAATAGTGCACAGTGTTCCAGGTGTGGCCTCACCTATACAAATAGTGCACAGTTGCACGTGTGGCCTCACCTATACAAATAGTGCACAGTTGCACGTGTGGCCTCACCTATACAAATAGTGCACAGTGTTCCAGGTGTGGCCTCACCTATACAAATAGTGCACAGTGTTCCAAGTGTGGCCTCACCTATACAAATAGTGCACAGTGTTCCAAGTGTGGCCTCACCTATACAAATAGTGCACAGTTGCACGTGTGGCCTCACCTATACAAATAGTGCACAGTTGCACGTGTGGCCTCACCTATACAAATAGTGCACAGTGTTCCAGGTGTGGTCTCACCTATACAAATAGTGCACAGTGTTCCAGGTGTGGCCTCACCTATACAAATAGTGCACAGTGTTCCAGGTGTGGCCTCACCTATACAAATAGTGCACAGTGTTCCAAGTGTGGCCTCACCTATACAAATAGTGCACAGTGTTCCAGGTGTGGCCTCACCTATACAAATAGTGCACAGTGTTCCAGGTGTGGCCTCACCTATACAAATAGTGCACAGTGTTCCAGGTGTGGCCTCACCTATACAAATAGTGCACAGTGTTCCAGGTGTGGCCTCACCTATACAAATAGTGCACAGTTGCACGTGTGGCCTCACCTATACAAATAGTGCACAGTTGCACGTGTGGCCTCACAGCAATTTGCACAACTACAACATGATATCTTAACTCCTATACTCAACGCCCTGACTGATGAAGGCGAGTGTGCCAAATGCCTTTCTCATCACTTTGCTTCCATGTGATATTGATTTAGTGAACGATGCACTTGTCATCCGCAGTGCCTCTGTTTCTTTACACTTCTTACTGCCCTAGACTGGTAGTGTAAGTTCTACACTGGCCTGACTTGCTAAGCAGGTTCTGCAGATGAGGGAATACGCTCTCCACAGCACAGGCCAGCCAGCCAGAGAATGGGATGGGAGATGGGGAACGGGGGGGACATGGCAGATTTGTGAGAGGGCACAGTCTCCATGGGGCAGTTCCTGAGCCCTGGGGAGGAATGATGCACCCATTACCTGGGGGAGGCACTGTTGACATTGGAACCTCAGTAACCGATCCAGAGAATGGTGGGTCAGTTTGTGGCTTCGTTGATGCCGGTCCTCGGGTTGTAGTTGTTACTGTGCCTGGTGCTAGGAAAAGATCAGAGTTAACTAAAACAGGCAGAATCTGGAGAATAAAAAGCAGTTTGCAATGGGAGGGGGAAGAGGCATGTAACAGAGGGCCCCCATAACAGGACGTGTGTAAGTGGGCCTGTGTAATGGATGACCAGCATACCAGGGTGGAAGGTGGAAAGGTTTGTAACAGAGAGACTGATTAACACAGGGACCCTGTCAAGGAGAGCTTAGCACTTCACCGGTTGGTCCTACACCATGTGGTGATGTGACTGGCTTTGGAAGCAGTGTTGACAAAGGAGAATGTCCCCTTTCCAAACCATAGAATTGCACGGTATTGTGCAGAGCAGTTCGCGTTCTGGTCTTGTCAGACTACGCCAAAAGGTAGGCACTGCTCCCGCAGTACCTCCCCTCCCTCAGAGTGACCCTCCCTCAGTACCTCCCCTCCCACAGAACGACCCTCCCTCAGTACCTCCCCTCCCACAGTGTGACCCTCCCTCAGTATCACCCCTCCCACAGTACAACCCTCCCTACCTCCCCTCCCACAGTGTGACCCTCCCTCAGTACCACCCCTCCCACAGTGACCCTCCCTCAGTACCACCCCTCCCTCAGTGACCCTCCCTCAGTACCACCCATCCCAGTGTGACCCTCCCTCAGTATCACCCCTCCCACAGTCTGACCCTCCCTCAGTACCACCCGTCCCAGTGTGACCCTCCCACAGTACAACCCTCCCTCAGTACCTCCCCTCCCTCAGTGCCACCCCTCCCACAGTGTGACCCTCCCTCAGTACCTCCCCTCCCACAGTGTGACCCTCCCTCAGTATCACCTCTCCCACAGTACAACCCTCCCCCAGTACCACCCATCCCACAGTACAACCCTCCCACAGTACCACCCTCCCTCAGTATCACCCCTCCCACAGTACAACCCTCCCTCAGTACAACCCTCCCTCAGTACAACCCTCCCTCAGTACCACCCCTCCCACAGTACAACCCTCCCTCAGTGTGGCCCTCCTCAGTATCACCTCCCACAGTACAACCCTCCCACAGTACAACCCTCCCTCAGTACCACCCTCCCTCAGTACCACCCTCCCTCAGTACCACCCCTCCCTCAGTACCACCCCTCCCACAGTACCACCCCTCCCACAGTACCACCCTCCCTCAGTGACCCTCCCTCAGTACCACCCTCCCTCAGTATCACCCTCCCTCAGTATCACCCCTCCCACAGTACGACCCCTCCCACAGTACGACCCTCCCACAGTACGACCCTCCCACAGTGTGACCCTCCCACAGTACCACCCTCCCTCAGTGTGACCCTCCCACAGTACCACCCCCTCCCTCAGTACCACCCCCTCCCTCAGTACGACCCTCCCACAGTACGACCCTCCCACAGTACGACCCTCCCACAGTGTGACCCTCCCTCAGTACCACCCTCCCTCAGTACCACCCTCCCTCAGTACCACCCTCCCACAGTACAACCCTCCCACAGTACAACCCTCCCTCAGTACCACCCTCCCTCAGTACCACCCATCCCACAGTACCACCCTCCCTCAGTACCACCCTCCCTCAGTACCACCCCTCCCTCAGTGTGATCCTCCCTCAGTACCACCCTCCCTCAGTACCACCCTCCCTCAGTGTGACCCTCCCACAGTACCGCCCCTCCCACAGTACAACCCTCCCTCAGTACAACCCTCCCTCAGTACCACCCCTCCCACAGTTTTACCTTCCTTCTTTTCAGCCTGTGCTGAACTCTGGCTGTTTCCTGGGGACTCAGTGAATCCCTTTGGAATAAATGGGCCTGTGTGATTGCGGGCAGGGAGGGGAAGCAGTGGGTGGTGGTGCTCCCTGTCCGTGCCTTCAGTTTGGAGGTAATGGGTCTGTGAGGTCCTTGAGAAGAGCCTCGGTAAATGGCTCCTCCCCATCAACCATACATACTGCAATTACATTGAGTCCACCGTTGACTGGACAAACTCCCCAACCCAGTTTGCCCTATCGAAGATTCTTCCTTTTGTAAGTCTACCCTTCTGGACTCTCTCTGCAACTGGAAACTAATCTCTGATGAACGGTCTTCGGGAGGAAATGTGGACTCTATTAGTTCGTCTGCAGATGCTGCCCATTTTGATCAGTTTTTCATAGCCTCCTAGTCATTGAAACAGGCTCTTTGGTCCTTCTTGTCAATGACAGCTCTTCCCCAGCGAGCTAGTCCCATCTAATCAGAAGGGCCCTTGTTAAAGACTTCACCAAAGTCCTCATAGACAACATCCTCTGCCCTCTCCATAACTTCCCTCTCCTCTTCTGCCATCTCCTCATCTACCCTCTCCTCATTTGCCCTCTCTTCATTGCCCTCTCCCCATCATCCTCTCCTCATCTCCCCTCAACTACCCTCTCCTCATCTGCCCTCTTCTCTCCTCATTTGCCTTCTCCTCATTACCCTCTCCTCTCTGCCCTCTCATCTACCCTCTCCTCATCTACTCTTTTCTCATCTGTCCTCTCCTAATCTACCCTCTCCTCATCTGCTCTTTCTTCATCTGCCCTCTCCTCATTACCCCTTAGTACTCTTTCCTCACCTACCCTCTCCTCATCTACCCTCTCCTGATTACCCTCTCCTCATGACACTCTCCTCATCTCTTCTTATCTACCCTCTCTTCATCTACTCTCTCCTGATTACCCTCTCCTCATTACACTCTCCTCATCTCTTCTTATCTACCCTCTCTTCATCTACTCTCTCCTGATTACCCTCTCCTCATTACCCCTTAGTACTCTTTCCTCACCTACCCTCTCCTCATCTACCCTCTCCTGATTACCCTCTCCTCATGACACTCTCCTCATCTCTTCTTATCTACCCTCTCTTCATCTACTCTCTCCTGATTACCCTCTCCTCATTACACTCTCCTCATCTCTTCTTATCTACCCTCTCTTCATCTACTCTCTCCTGATTACCCTCTCCTCATTACCCCTTAGTACTCTTTCCTCACCTACCCTCTCCTCATCTACCCTCTCCTGATTACCCTCTCCTCATGACACTCTCCTCATCTCTTCTTATCTACCCTCTCTTCATCTACTCTCTCCTGATTACCCTCTCCTCATTACACTCTCCTCATCTCTTCTTATCTACCCTCTCTTCATCTACTCTCTCCTGATTACCCTCTCCTCATTACCCCTTAGTACTCTTTCCTCACCTACCCTCTCCTCATCTACCCTCTCCTGATTACCCTCTCCTCATGACACTCTCCTCATCTCTTCTTATCTACCCTCTCTTCATCTACTCTCTCCTGATTACCCTCTCCTCATTACACTCTCCTCATCTCTTCTTATCTACCCTCTCTTCATCTACTCTCTTGGTTACCTCCTTGAGGAACGTTAAGAGATTTGTCAGACATGAACTCACACACAAAGTTGTGCTGAATGTCCCAAACCTGACACTGTCTCCAAATGTCGGTTGTTCCTCTCCTTCCTCTCTCTGCCAACCACTTTCATATCCCTGTGGAATTGCCTTTTTCAGCCATTGGGTTCTACCCCCTTCTGGCTTTAATTCAGGTGCCTGCAGGGTCCTGAGGTTCATAAAGTTGGTCAATCCCATCGTGGCCAGGGCTGGCACACTACCCGAACATGGCAGGTGCACGACTAACACCCCAGCCAATCAAAGAGTCAAAGAACTGACCAATCAGAGCCCCCTAGAATATAATGAGCCCACTCACCATCAGGACTGGACACCAGCAAGTTAATTATGGCCGAACAATTGTCTCCCTGGTCTACGTCCATTGCAGTCACCTGCAGATACAATACAGCAGGTCACCCAGCACGCCAGGATCATGGGACAGTATGGTGAGGGCTGAAAGGTGAGAGGGTGTTGTGTTTTATAACTTCTAAAGATTAAACGAAGGAAAATGAGGTTGTAACTCCCGTTGACACATGTGTAATGTGGGAATGTGATGACCTATGCAATTCACGTATAACCCGTGAATAATTATTTAAATGATGAAGAATGCTTAATCAAATAGCATAGACACAAGACTACCCAAATACCACTGAAATATTAAATACACAGCAAGAGGTGAGGTTGAGTGGTGACGGATGAGGAGTGGGGGCAAGGGGTGGTGTTGAGGGCTGGAGGAGGGAGGGTCAGAGGAGGGAGGGGTGGGAGGGAAGGGAAAGAGAGGTGAGTGGTGGAGGAGGGAGGGTTGAGGGGCAGTGGGAGGAGGGGGCAGAGAGGAGGGAAGAGGGATGTGTGGAGGAGGGATGTGTGAGGGGTGGAAGTGAGAGGAGTGGGTGTGAGGGATGAGGATTGGAGGATGGTGGGCATTAAGAGGAGGTGGGGAGGATGAGGGAGAAGGGAAGGGTGAGGGTTGGGGCAGTGAGGAGGTGGGAGGAGTGGAGGATGGAGAAGGGTAGGTGAGGGGTGAGGGGCAGTTGTTAGGGTTGCTGTGGGAGGGGGGGGGAGATGTTTATGGAAGGGTGGGGACTGTCCTACCGTCATGTTGTACTGGCTCTGCGCTGCTGTCAGGAGGTCTTTGGTGAAGATCAGTCCGAATTCAGTGATGGTGAACAGATCAGATGGGCTGAGGAAGTATTTCAGGAACAGGCTTGTCTTCTGTGGAGGGAGAACAGCCGATCCCACATCAGAACCACCTGATTGCACAATCCCACAATCCCACATCACATAAGTCACACACACACTCTCTCTCGGTCCATGTCAGAAACTCCCTCACTCCGGGTCCATGTCAGAATGTCCCTCACCCCGGGTCACGTCAGAATCTCCCTCGCTCCGGGTCAGAATCTCCCTTACCCCGGGTCACGTCAGAATGTCCCTCACCCCGGGTCACGTCAGAATCTCCCTCACCCCGGGTCACTACAGAATCTCCCTCACCCCGGGTCCATACCAGAATCTCCCTCACTCCGGGTCCATGTCAGAATCTCCCTCACTCTGGGTCCACGTCAGAATCTCCCTCACCCCGGGTCCATGTCAGAATCTCCCTCACCCCGGGTCCACGTCAGAATCTCCCTCATTCCGGGTCCACGTCAGAATCTCCCTCACTCCGGGTCCATGTCAGAATCTCCCTCACTCCGGGTCCACGTCAGAATCTCCCTCACTCCGGGTCCACGTCAGAATCTCCCTCACCCCGGGTCCACGTCAGAATCTCCCTCACTCCGGGTCCACGTCAGAATCTCCCTCACCCCGGGTCCATACCAGAATCTCCCTCACCCCGGGTCCATACCAGAATCTCCCTCACCCCGGGTCCACGTCAGAATTTCCCTCACTCCGGGTCCATGTCAGAATCTCCCTCACTCCGGGTCCACGTCAGAATCTTCCTCACTCTGGGTCCACGTCAGAATCTCCCTCACCCCGGGTCCACGTCAGAATCTCCCTCACTCCGGGTCCACGTCAGAATCTCCCTCACCCCGGGTCCATACCAGAATCTCCCTCACTCCGGGTCCACGTCAGAATCTCCCTCACCCCGGGTCCATACCAGAATCTCCCTCACCCCGGGTCCACGTCAGAATTTCCCTCACTCTGGGTCCATGTCAGAATCTCCCTCACTCCGGGTCCATGTCAGAATCTCCCTCACCCTGGGTCCATGTCTGAATCTCCCTCACTCCGGGTCCACGTCAGAATCTCCCTCACCCCGGGTCCACGTCAGAATCTCCCTCACTCCGGGTCCACGTCAGAATCTTCCTCACTCCGGGTCCACGTCAGAATCTTCCTCACTCCGGGTCCACGTCAGAATCTCCCTCACTCCGGGTCCACGTCAGAATCTCCCTCACCCCGGGTCCACGTCAGAATCTCCCTCACTCCGGGTCCACGTCAGAATCTTCCTCACTCTGGGTCCATGTCAGAATCTTCCTCACTCCGGGTCCACGTCAGAATCTCCCTCACTCCGGGTCCATGTCAGAATCTCCCTCACTCCGGGTCCACGTCAGAATCTCCCTCACCCCGGGTCCACGTCAGTATCTCCCTCACCCCGGGTCCACGTCAGAATCTCCCTCACTCCGGGTCCACGTCAGAATCTTCCTCACTCTGGGTCCATGTCAGAATGTCCCTCTCTCCGGGTCCATACCAGAATCTCTCTCACTCCGGGTCCACGTCAGAATCTCCCTCACTCCGGGTCCACATTGGAAACTTCCTCATTCCAGGTTCATGTCAGAATCTCCCTCACTCCAGGTCCATGCCAGAATCTCCCTCACTCCGGGTCCACATTGGAAACTTCCTCATTCCAGGTCCTTGTCCGAATCTCCCTCACTCTGGGTCCACGTTGGAAACTTCCTCATCCCAGGTCCATGTCAGTAACTCCCTCACTCTGGGTCCACTCCAGAAACTCCCTCACTCCGGGTCCACTCCAGAAACTCCCTCACTCTGGGTCCACTCCAGAAACTCCCTTGACCCGGTGCACGTCAGAAACGTGTTCACCGCAGGTTCACACCAGAAACACCTTGGTAAAGTCAGATGACAATAAACTTGAATTTGAAATGTGTCATTTGCATCCCTGCCCAACACAGTTGGATGAATGTGCTGGGGGCAGCCCACATGTGTCTCCATGCTTCTGGTGCGAGAATGGGTGCCCACAACTTACTAACCCTAACCAGTACATCTTTGGAATGTGGTTCGAAGTGGTAGTGCCCAGAGGAAATCCCTCTGGTGAAGGGGAGACCATACAAAATCCTTCCAGACAGTAGCCAGAATGAACCTACACCAGTTGTGCTATAATGGCCTCACACTAATCACTTTGTTAATTTAAAATCCGCTTCCAGCACCTCCCCTGACAACGTGTTGCAGAGACGCCTGCAGGCTGAGGTGCTGTTTAAACAGGAACTGCGGTAAGCAGGAACAAGACGAACCAAAGGTTCCCATGCCTTGTGTTCATCCTCTCTCATGGGCATCAACGATTATGGGCAGAAGAGAGGAAAATGGGGTTAAAAAGGAAAATAAATCAGCCATGATTGAAAGGTGGAACAAATTCGATGTGCCAAATGGCTCAATTTTGCTCCTATGTCCAATGGTCTCCTGGTCTTATAGTCTAACCCTCTATCCACCCATGTTTGCATCTGCTGCAAGTTTGGTCATAGTCCACACAATGCGTTCAGTAGCCAACGTGACAATTGTTAATCAGAATCAGAATCAGAATCCAGATTAGTTGAAATTTGTTGTTTTGTGGCTGCAGTACATTACAATACAGAACATCAATATAAATTAAATGCAATATAATTTAGTACTAAAAGAGAACAAAAATGTCCATGGCTTCACTGTCTGTTCAGAAATCTGATGGCAGAGGGGATGAAGCTGTTCGTAAAACACTGAGTGTGGTTCTTCAGGCACCTGTGCCTCCTCCCTAACAGTACAATGAGAAGAGGGCATGTCCTGGGTGACGGGGGTCCTTAATGATGGATAACGCCTTCCTGAGGCATCGTCTCTTGAAGATGTTCTTGACGCCAGAGCTCAAGTGCTGGTCTATGTGACATTACCCCCACATGACCCCCAACCCCTACCTGTGCCAACACATTTCCCAACCATGGGCTTTCACTGTTCAAAAGGGCACATTAGCCAATGTCTTCAGGCAGTCCCAGTACACTACATCTACTGGTTTGCCTCTACACACACTGGTTGTTACAGGGTGTAACTTCAAGCAACTCGAGCAAATTGTTCAAAGGCGATTTCTCTTTCGTTAAGCTATCTCAACTCTGCCTGATTATTTTTGTCATTTTACAAGCATTCCTCCCTTTTCTGCTCAGCAGGGATTCGAGCAGTTTTCCTGGGGACAGGCATTAGGCTAATCGGCCCATCGTTCCCTGCTCTCTTTCTCTTCTTTCCACCAACAGTAACACGGGAGATTCTGCAGACGCTGGAAATCCAGAGCAACACACACAAAATGCTGGTGGATCTCAGCAGGTCAGGCAGCGTCTATGGAGAGGAATAAACAGTCATCATTTCAGGCTGACAGATTTCCTTTCCAGTCCTGATGTTGCCTGACCTGTTAACATCGAGCATCTTGTGTGTGTTGCTCTGACATTTCCAGTTTTTCAATTCCCTGGAATCCAGGGAATTTTGGTAGATCAGAGCCATCTTCATAATCACTCCCTGGTTGCAGGCCACTGGGTCGGAGGAGATTTGGGCCTTTGGCGCTGTTACTCTGGCCTGTTTCTGCTCTGTGGGTGATGGGAAAGGTAGAGATCCCTCCCTCCGGCCTTCACTACTGGGACTGTTCAGTTCCTCTGCCGCAAAGTCCAACCCATGATAATTATTTCAAAGCTCTGCCGTTTCTTGGTTTGCCCTCATTAATTCCCTATTCACCCTCTGAGGTAACAGTGTTGACAGGAGCAGGAGCTGGACTGAGATTGGGATCAGAATCAGGAGCAGGACCGGGATCGGAAATGGGATGAGGATGAGCAGCAGGGAAGGAAATAGCATTGAGGGTGTTTGAATTGAGACCAAGGTAAAGATCGAAATGAGGATCAGAATCAGAAGCAAGGGTGGGATCGGCAAAAGCATCCAGATTGGGAACTGAGTTGGGAAAGGAGTCAGGGTTTGGATCAGGGGAAGTGGTGGGTCTGGAGGGAGGGCAGACTTTGTCAGATTTCTATAGGTGTGTGGTGGAGAATTTGTTGACCGGCCCCAGTATGGAAACACCAATGCCCTTGAATGGAAAATCCTACCAAAAGTAATGGATACGGCCAAGTCAATCACAGGTAAAGCCATGCCCCCCCCCCCCCCCCCCCCACCATTGAGCATACTTACATGGAGCATTGCTGCAGGAAAACAGAAATCCATCATCAGGGACCCTCCCCACTCAGGACACGCTCTCTTCTCTCTTGCTACCATCGGCAAGAAGGTACAGGAGCCTTAGGACTCACACCACCAGGTTCAGGAACAGTTATTACCCCTCAACCATCAGGCTTCTGAACCAGAGGGGATAACTTCACTC
Organism: Hemitrygon akajei; assembly: GCF_048418815.1. NCBI lineage: Eukaryota > Metazoa > Chordata > Chondrichthyes > Myliobatiformes > Dasyatidae > Hemitrygon > Hemitrygon akajei. The sequence continues at coordinate 186,945,344 of NC_133129.1, forward strand.
AACTTTGCTTATCCCATCACTGAACTGTTCTCACAACCTATGGACTCCCATTCCGGGACTCTTCAACTCATCTTCTCGGTGTTTATTGCTTATTTATTTACCTATTTATTCTTTTGCATTTGCAGCTTGTTATCTTTTGCATACATTTGTGTGTCTGTTCTGTTGAGCCTTCCATTAGTTCTGTTATGGTTATTGGATTTATTGTGAATGCCCACAAGAAAATGAATCTCCGGGTCATGTGCTGATGTACATGTGCTTTCATGATAAAAAAAATTTTAACTCCGAAGGAGAGCCAATGCTGCCAAGCTGGTGGCGAGGGCACCGCAGGGACTGTGTCAGTGGGTAGAACATAGAATAGTACAGCACAGTGCAGGCCCTTCGGCCCACAATGTTGTGCCAACCCTTAAACCCTGCCTCCCATATAAACACCCAACTTAAATTCCTCCATATACCTGTCTAGTAGTCTCTTAAACTTCACTAGTGTATCTGCCTCCACCACTGACTCAGGCCGTGTATTCCACGCACCAACCACTCTCTGAGTGAAAAACCTTCCTCTAATATCCCCCTTGAACTTCCCTCCTCTTACCTTAAAGCCATGTCCTCTTGTACTGAGCAGTGGTGCCCTGGGGAAGAGGCACTGGCTGTCCACTATCTATTCCTCTTAATATCTTGTACACCTCTATCATGTCTCCTCTCATCCTCCTTCTCTCCAAAGAGTAAAGCCCTAGCTCCCTTAATCTCTGATCATAATCCATACTCTCTAAACCAGGCAGCATCCTGGTAAATCTCCTCTGTACCCTTTCCAATGCTTCCACATCCGTCCTATAGTGAGGCGACCAGAAATGGACACAATACTCCAAGTTTGGTCTAACCAGAGTTTTATAGAGCTGCATCATTACCTTGCGACTTAAATTCTATCCCTCAACTTATGAAAGCCAACACCCCATAAGCTTTCTTAACTACCCTATCTATCTGTGAGGCAACTTTCAGGGATCTGTGGACATGTACCCCCAGATCCCTCTGCTCCTCCACACTACCAAGTATCCTGCCATTTACTTTGTACTCTGCCTTGGAGTTTGTCCTTCCAAAGTGTACCACCTCACACTTCTCTGGGTTGAACTCCATCTGCCACTTCTCAGCCCACTTCTGCATCCTATCAATGTATCTCTGCAATTTTCGACAATCCTCTGCACTATCCACAACACCACCAACCTTTGTGTCATCTGCAAACTTGCCAACCCACCCTTCTACCTCCACATCCAGGTCATTACTAAAAAAAAATCATAAAAAGTAGAGGTCCCAAAACCGATCCTTGTAGGACACCGCTGGTCACAACCCTCCAATCTGAATGTACTCCCTCCACCATGACCCTCTGCCTTCTGCAGGCAAGCCAATTCTGAATCCACCTGGACAAACTTCCCTGGATCCCATACCTTCTGACTTTCTGAATAAGCCTACCATGTGGAACCTTATCAAATGCCTTACTAAAATCTATGTAGATCACGTCCACTACACTACCCTTATCTATATGCCAGTTCACCTCCTCAAAGAACTCTATCAGGCTTGTTAGACACGATCTGCCCTTCACAAAGCCATGCTGACTGTCCCTGATCAGACCATGATTCTCTAAATGCCCATAGATCCTATCTCTAAGAATCTTTTCACAGAAGTAAGGCTCACTGGTCTATAATTACCCGGACTACCCCTACTACCTTTTTTGAACAAGGGGACAACATTCACCTCCCTTCAATCTTCCGGTACCATTCCCCTGGACAACGAGGACATAAAGATCCTAGCCAGAGTCTCAGCAATCTCTTCCCTCACCTCGTGGAGCAGCCTGGGGAATATTCCATCAGGCCCCGGGGACTTATCCATCCTAATGTATTTTAACAACTCCAACACTTCCTCCTCCTTAATATTAACATACTCCAGAACATCAACCTCACTCATATTGTCCTCACCGTCATCAAGTTCCCTCTCATTGGTGAATACTGAAGGGGAGTATTCATTGAGGACCTCACTCACTTCCACAGCCTCCAGGCACATCTTCCCACCTTTATCTCTAATCGGTCCTACCTTCACTCCTGTCATCCTTTTGTTCTTCACATAGTTGACGAATGCCTTGAGGTTTTCCTTTACCCTACTTGCCAAGGCCTTCTCATGCCCCCTTCTTGCTCTGCTCAGCCCCTTCTTAAGCTCCTTTCCTGCTACCCTATATTCCTCAATAGACCCATCTGACCCTTGCTTTCTAAACCTCATATATGCTGCTTTCTTCCACCTGACTAGATTCTGCACCTCACTTGTCACCCATGCTTCCTTTACCCTACCATTCTTTATCTTCCTCACTGGGACAGTTCAGGTGCCACCCATCCAATCTGTACAGGTCCCACCTTCCCCAGAAGAGATCCCAATGATCCAAAAATCTAAAACCCTGCCCCCTGCACCAACTCCTCAGCCACGCATTCAACTGCCATCTCCTCCAATTCTTACCATCACTATCACGTAGTACTGGCTGCAATTCTGAGAACGCCACCCTTGAGGTCCTGTTCTTCAGCCTTCTGCCTAGTTCCCGAAACTCACACTTCAGGACCTCATCCCTCTTCCTGCCTATGTCGTTGGTCCCAACATGTATCACGACTTCTGGTTGCTTTCCCTCTCGTACCAGGATGTCATGCACCCGGTCAGAGACATCCCGGATCCTGGCACCCGGGAGGTAATAAACCACGCGGGTGTCCTTCTCACGTCCACAAAATCTCCTGTCTGCTCCCCTGACTATAGAGTCCCCAATGACGACAGCTCTCCTCTTCACCGTCCCATCCTTCTGCACCACAGGGCCAGACTCAGTGCCAGAGGCCCTGCCACCGTGGCTCACACCTGGTCAGTCGTCCTCGCCAATAGCATCCAGGACGGTAAACTTATTATTCATGGGAATGGCTACAGGGGTGTTCTGCACTGCCTGTCTACTCTCCTTCGCTTTCCCCCCTCTGACTGTCACCCAACGACCTGCTTCCGGCAGCCTAGGTGTGACTACCTCCCTGTAGCTCTCATCTATGACTGCCTCATTCTCCCTTATGAGTCGAAGGTCATCCAGCTGCTGCTCCAGATCCCTCTCACGGTCTTCCAGATCGCCCAGCCGCAAGCATTTCTGGCAGATGTGATTCTGTGGGAGAGGGTAGTTCCCCCAAGACTGCCACATCTCACAGGAGAGGCACATCAACGTCTCATGAGGCATTGTAAAGACTAACTGGGAACAAGCTCATTCAAGCCTCTCAAGTCAAAGCTCCACTCCTTCACAGGCTGCTCCACTTGAGCTACCCCTCTATTTATTTGTTTGAGCTTTTCAAACTGCTTGGTCACCTGACCTTGATTGCCCAATCAGCTGCTTTCTGCTGAGTCTGAGCTATTCAAATCTTGATTGACTTGATTGCACAGTCCAACTGCCAAAACTGCCAGAAACTCTGGAGTCAAAGCCTTAAAGCTCCGCTCCTTCACTGGCTGCTCCGCTTGAGCTACCCCTCTATCTATCCATGGCAGCCGAAGGTTGGCCTCAGTGGACTTACGTTGGGATAGTCCTGGTCCTGAGCCTGCACTCTGAGGGGCAAGGTGCTGGATCCTTGCTTGGTGACGATGCTTCCCTTCGGTGAGCCGGCTTGAACAGACCCAGAGTAGACGCTGTGTGGAAACTCGGGTGGGTATCGGTTGACGGGCAGCACTGTCAGGGTGACGCTGGTCATGGTGTACCTGTAGGGGTCGTCCGCCTGCTTGGCCTGGGGAATGGAACAGTATAGTTAGACCTCTGGCCCCGTGGTCTGAGTGTCATTCCCCAGACTCCTGCATTCTCCTCCCCGAGCTCAGGCGGACAGTGAGCACTGAGGCTGGTGCCGGAAACCCAAACAACAAATCAACTGGTGCACAAGCTTAGTGGATTGGACAGCCTTGGGGAGAGCGGAGGCTCAATGAGTCAGATCAAGTCTCTTTGCCTGGTGTTCCGTATGTCCGCTGGCCAGAGGTGGAACATTAGTATGAGGCTCTGGGCCTGTACTCATTGGAATTTAGAAGAATGAAAGGGGATCTCATTGAAATCTATTGAATATTGAAAGGCCTAGATAGACTGAATATGGAGAGGATTTTTCCTATTGTGCAGGAATTAGGACCGAGGATCATAGTCTCAGAATAGAGGGATATCCATTTAGAACAGAGATGAGGAGGAATTTCTTTAGCCCAGAGGGTGGTAAATCTGTGGAATTCATTACTACAGATGGCTGTGGAGGACAAATCATTGTGCATACTTAAAAAAGATGTTGATAGGTTCTTGATTAGTCTGGGCATCAAAAGATATGGGGAGAAGACTGGGAAATGGGGTTGAAGTGGATAAAAAATCAGCCATGATGGAATTGTGGAGATTACTGGATGGGCCGAACGGTCCAATTCTGCTCCTATATCTTATGGTCTTATCAGGCGACCCCTGGAGCTTGGCTAAAGGAGACAGACAGACAGACATACTTTATTGATCCCGAGGGAAATTGAGAGACCCTCCCAACTTCGACTGGACAAGGCCAATCACTGATCCTAACCCACAACTCAGCTGAAGCTTTGCTTACCTCTGTGGGGACTGCACATTCACAGGGGTGGGACTCATGAAGTTTGGTTTTCATTCGGTAATTTGAGCTGGTGATATGTATTGGCTCAATTACTGCATCATCTTATATCAGTGCAAGGTGTATAAAAGTGATGTAGTCAGAGGGCTTGATAGTCACTTTTGTTGGGGCTTCTCTGACCTCTGGTTGTGGACAACGCCACTGACTGGCAGAACTGTGGGCCCTCTCACTGCAGCGTTTAGAACAGGGCTGAGTGACGGGCTGTGCACACCCAGGTACGTGTTTTAAAGCTTAGTCTGTTCTGTCCGAATAAATGCAGTTTTGTAATCCAAACTAGATCATTGGTATTTATGTCCTGTCCAATTGAGTCAGATCTGAGAAACTGTTGTATTAACAAAACATTAATTGGAAGAGCCTGAGGACGTGGTTGGGGTTCTGTGGCTGGGAAGGCAAAGACCTTCCTAAGGACACAGTGGGCAGAGATTACTGGTACCCACCGGGTCACCACAGAGCCGCGCGCTCACCTACCAGGATGGTGAGTGCGACCAGACCGCTGCTGTTGATAGCTCTGGTCATGGTTAATGTGCCATCACTTGCGTTAATCCAGAAGGCGCGGTGGTAATCTGTAAAACAAGGCCAGAGAGTGGGTGAACACTGTTGGCAGTGGTCCTGGGCACAAAAGCTCTGTCTGCCCAGCCTCCGGGCAGGGAACTGACCTACTGAGACAACCGTGGGCATCTCATGGAGAGCTGTAGTCACACAATGGCCAGTGGTGGTCACACCGTGGTCAATGGGGGTCACGCTTTGGTTCGTGGTGGTCACACCGTGGTCAATGGGGGTCACGCTTTGGTTCGTGGTGGTCACACCGTGGTCAATGGGGGTCACGCTTTGGTTCGTGGTGGTCACACCGTGGTCAATGGGGGTCACGCTTTGGTTCGTGGTGGTCACACCGTGGTCAATGGGGGTCACGCTTTGGTTCGTGGTGGTCACACCGTGGTCATTGGGGGTCACGCTTTGGTTCGTGGTGGTCACACCATGGTCAATGGGGGTCACGCTTTGGTTCGTGGTGGTCACACCGTGGTCAATGGGGGTCACGCTTTGGTTCGTGGTGGTCACACCGTGGTCAATGGGGGTCACGCTTTGGTTCGTGGTGGTCACACCATGGTCAATGGGGGTCACGCTTTGGTTCGTGGTGGTCACACCGTGGTCAGTGGCGGTCACTCTGTAGTGCTTAGTGGTCACCTATGTCACAGCACGGTCTCACAGTACGACAGATGTGAGCACAGCAGTTATGTGATGGCATCTTCATACACCCCTGGACACACTCGGATACATGTGTGCACCCTGAGACAGGTGTGGGTCCTTCTGGACAGATGAGGTCATCCCCCAGACTCCTCCAGACAGATATAGGCACCCTGGACACACCCAGACAGACGTGGGCACTCCCCGGACAGACGTGGGCACTCCCCGGACAGACGTGGGCATTCCCGGACAGACGTGGGCATTCCCGGACAGACGTGGGCACTCCCCGGACAGACGTGGGCACTCCCCGGACAGACGTGGGCACCTCTGGAGTGCTGTCAGCACAGCATTTTGACAGCCCAGTGAGAGGCCAATGATTTCAGCAAATAGCAGGGACTTAAAAGACAGAGTGGCCTTGCTCTGTGTCCCTGGTTATTGAAGTGTCAGAACTCACCACCGCTTACAATCTGGTACAGGATGGTGGCATTGATTCCTGTGTCCCCGTCCACAGCCAATATATGATGTGGCTGGAGGCTCAGAGGGCTGCTCTGGAACAGAGAGGAGAGGGGAGTGAGTATGGCGAGGGTCAGCACGGTGTCGGGAGTGCAGCGTCAGTAATACCTCGGTCTGGTACTGCTTGATCTTTCCGGTGTACTTCGCGTTCAGGCAGAAGCTGGGATCCGTCAGGGAGATGCAAGGCTGAAACGCTGGCGGCCTGTTGTCCTCATCGATGATGCGGATTGTAATGGTCACTGAGTCACTGATGTTTATGCTGTTCGCTGTTTCCTGTAACAGCCAGAAGAAAGTAACCTTCAAATCCCATGGGGACTTACACCACCAACTACTTGCCTTCAAGAGGGGTTAGCTTTTGGGATTTAAAAAAATTTACTTTTTAACTGATTCAGCACAACATTGTGAGCCAAGGAGCCAAGGAGCCTGTTCCTATGCTGTACTGTTCCATGTTCTATCATTCTTCCAGTCCTCTCACAGTGACCCTCCCTCAGTACTACCCCTCCCACAGTGTGACCCTCCCTCAGTACCACCCCTGCCACAGAGACCCTCCCTCAGTACCTCCCCTCCCACAGTGTGACCCTCCCTCAGTACTACCCCTGCCACAGAGACCCTCCCTCAGTACCTCCCCTCCCACAGTGTGACCCTCCCTCAGTACTACCCCTCTCACAGTGACCCTTCCCACAGAGTGACCCTCCCTCAGTACTACCCCTGCCACAGAGACCCTCCCTCAGTACCTCCCCTCCCACAGTGTGACCCTCCCTCAGTACCTCCCCTCCCACAGTGTGACCCTCCCTCAGTACTACCACTGCCACAGAGACCCTCCCTCAGTACCTCCCCTCCCACAGTGTGACCCTCCCTCAGTACTACCCCTCTCACAGTGACCCTCCCTCAGTACTACCCCTCCCACAGTGTGACCCTCCCTCAGTACCTCCCCTGCCACAGAGACCCTCCCTCAGTACCACCCATCCCACAGTGTGACCCTCCCTCAGTACTACCCCTCCCACAGAGACCCTCCCTCAGTACCACCCCTCTCACAGTGACCCTCCCTCAGTACTACCCCTCCCACAGAGACCCTCCCTCAGTACCACCCCTCTCACAGTGACCCTCCCTCAGTACTACCCCTCCCACAGAGACCCTCCCTCAGTACCACCCCTCTCACAGTGACCCTCCCTCAGTACTACCCCTCCCACAGAGACCCTCCCTCAGTACCACCCCTCTCACAGTGACCCTCCCTCAGTACTACCCCTGCCACAGAGACCCTCCCTCAGTACCACCCCTCTCACAGTGACCCTCCCTCAGTACTACCCCTCCCACAGTGTGACCCTCCCTCAGTACCTCCACTGCCACAGAGACCCTCCCTCAGTACTACCACTGCCACAGAGACCCTCCCTCAGTACCTCCCCTCCCACAGTGTGACCCTCCCTCAGTACTACCCCTCTCACAGTGACCCTTCCCACAGAGTGACCCTCCCTCAGTACTACCCCTCCCACAGTGTGACCCTCCCTCAGTACTACCCCTCTCACAGTGACCCTTCCCAGAGTGACTCTCCCTCAGTACTACCCCTCCCACAGTGTGACCCTCCCTCAGTACTACCCCTGCCACAGAGACCCTCCCTCAGTACCTCCCCTCTCACAGTGTGACCCTCCCTCAGTACTACCACTGCCACAGAGACCCTCCCTCAGTACCTCCCCTCCCACAGGGTGAATGGTGGCTGTTTAGGGGTCACTAACCCCTAACCCTAAATCCATTAATCCCATGGTCCAAATCATTGACATACATCGTAAAAAGCAGTGTTCCCAACACCGACCCCTGTGGAACTCCACTAGTAACAGGCAGCCAGTCAGAATAGGATCCCTTTATTCCCACTCTCTGTTTCAGCCAGTGCTCCATCCACGCTAGTAACCCCTTGTAATTCCATGGGCTCTTATCTTGCTAAGCAGCCTCCTGTGCGGCACCTTGTCAAAGGCTTCTGAAAATCCAAGTACACCACATCCACTCTATCTCCTTTGTCTACCATGCTTGTAATTTCCTCAAAAAATTGCAGTAGGTTTGTCAGGCAGAATTTTCCTTTCATGTGCCTCCAGGTATTCTGTAATCTCATCCCTAACAATCGATTCCAACAACTTCCCAACCACTGATGTCCTCTGCCATTTGCCAGTTTGCAGTCTCCTCTGCACCCTTTCTATGGTTTCCACATCCTTCCTGTAGTGAGGCAACCAGAACTAAGCACAGTACTCAAAGTGGGGTCTGACCAGGCTCCTGTTCAGCTGCAACGTTACCTCTTGGCTCCTAAATTCAATTCCACAATTGATGAAGGCCAATGCAGAGTATCCTTTCTTAACCACAGAGTCAATCTGCACAGCAACTTTGAGTGTCCTAGGGACTCAGACCCCAAGATCCCTCTGATCCTCCACACTGCCAAGAGTCATAAGAACATGAGAAATAGGAGCAGGAGTAGGCCATCCGGCCTATCGAGCCTTCCCCACCATTCAATAAGATCATGGCCGATCTGTCCGTAAACTCAGCTCCATCTACCTGCCTTTTCCCCATAATCCTTAATTCCCTTACTATGTAAAAATCTATCTAACTGTATCTTAAATATATTTAGTGAAGAAGCCTCAACTGTTCCCTGGGCAGAGAATTTCACAGATTCATCACTCTCTGGGAAAAACAGTTTCTCCTCATTTCCGTCCTAAATCTTCTCCCCTGAATTTTGAGGCAATGTCCCCTAGTTCTAGTCTCACCTACAATGGAAACAACTTTCCTGCTTCTATCTTATCTATCCCTTTCAAAATAGGGTATGTTTCTATAACAGGGGTTCCCAACCTGGGGTGCCCGCATCCCCAGGGGGTGCGAGATGGAATTTCAGGGGGTGCGACAAAGAGTGGCTTGTGTGCTTGAGTGACAAGTCACGAGTCATCACATAGCCAGCTGCCAGTGTGCCTTGAGAAGTGGTAGTAACGTTTGTCCCAAGCACACTCCAGTCTCCCGCTGCCCGAGTCGAGAGAGACGTAAACTCACTCCAGTCTCCCGCTGCCCGAGTCGAGAGACATAAACTCACTCCAGTCTCCCGCTGCCCGAGTCGAGAGACATAAACTCACTCCAGTCTCCCTCTGCCCGAGTCAGCGTTGAGGATTCTCATCAGTGTTACCTGGGAAGTTACACCTCAGAGTTGAGGAGTCTCATCAATTTACTGTTTACAATTTTTTCTGAATAAATTTGAATCTAATTGCTCAATTTATATTTTCATTTTATGCACTGAGTTAAAAGCTTTTTTTTTAAAGTTCAATTTGTTCACCCACAGTATTGTATGTGGTTCAATAATTAGAAGTTAGACTTTTTCACCTTCAAATGTGATATTACTTTTGTAAGAGGTGTAAACATTGATCAAACATTTCCTAGGGGTGTGGGGCATAGAAAAGATTGGGAACCACTGTTCTATAAGATCCCTCTCATTCTTCTGAACTCCAGAGTATAGTCCCAGGCGACTCAATCTCTCCTCATAGGTTAACCCCTTCATCCCTGGAATCAACCTGGTGAACCTCCTCTGCACTGCCTCCAAAGCCAGTATATTCTTCCCCAAGTACGGAGACCAGAACTGCACACAGTACTCCAGGTGCGGCGTCACCAGTACCCTGTACAGTTGCAGCATGACCTCCCTGCTCTTGAATTCAATCCCTCTAGCAATGAAGGCCAACATTCCATTTGCCTTCTTAATAACCTGTTGTATCTGCAAGCCAACTTTTTGCAGTTCATGAACAAGCACTCCCAAGTCCCTCTGCACAACAGCATGCTGCACTTTCACTGTTTAAATAATAATCTGCTCTTCTATTATTCCTTCTGAAATGGATGATCTCGCATTTACCAAAGTTGTATTCCATCTGCCAGACCTTGGCCCACTCACTTAACCTCTATATCCCTCTGCAGCCTCTCCACATCCTCTGTAAAATCCTGCCCGGATGTAGGTTGTTCTGATGGTACTGATCCCACCTCCCTCAGAAGCAGTTCCAATGCCCCAAGAATCTGAAACCCTCCCTCCTGCACCACCGCTCAATCCACATATTCATTCTAGCTATCCTGCTGTTCCAACTCTGGCTAGCATGTGGCACTGGTAATAATCCTGAGATTATTACCTCTGTAGTCCTACTCTGAGAGTTTTCTGAGAGTGTATAACTTGTCCATATCCCCCAAACCTTGCTTATTCATTCAACTAACCAAGTGTCCTAAAATCTGTGATGGTACCCAATACGAGGAAATCTGCAGATGCTGGAAATTCAAACAACAACACACACAAAATGTTGGTAAATCCCCTGGGTCGCTGGGGCAGCCGAGATCGACAGCCGGGGCGAATCCCAATACCAATACCCAATACCTCTGGCAGATCGTCCCACCTGCTCACCTGCCTCTGGATGGAACACTTGCCCCTGTTTCCTTATAAATCTTACCCTCTCAACCTTATCTTAACCCCTCTAGTGTTAAGAATCTTGTACCCTGGATAAAATTCTGTAATCATCCATCTTATCTGCGCACCTCATGAGTTTATAAACCTTTCTCATGTTCCTCCTCAGCCTCCTTTGCCCCAAGAAAAATGGTCTCAGCCTTTCCACCTCCTGTTATACAATTAATATCCAATTAAATCATTCAGTCCCTAAGATATAGGAGCGGAATTATGTCATCTAGCCCATCAAGTACACTCCATAATTTCATCGTGGCTGATTCAAATACCTTCTCAGCTAAATTTTGTGCTTTCCCCCTGAATCCCTTCATGACTAATCAAGAATCTATCAACCTCTGCCTTAAATGTACCCAAAGACTTGGCCTCCACAGATGCCTGTGGCAACAGATTCCTCTGATTCCCTACTCTCTGGTTAAAGAAATTCCTTCTCATCTCCATTCTAAAAGGATGCCCCTCTATTCTGAGGTGTGTCCTCTAGGCTGAGACTCTCCCATCATAGAAGACATCCTTTGCACATCTACTTTTTTGAGGTCTTTCAACATTTGATAGGTTCCAATGAGATCCTCCCTCATTCTTCTGAATTCCAATGACGACAGGCCCAGAGCCATCAAACGCTCCTCATATGACAAGCCTTTCAATCCCGGAATCATTTTTGTGATGTCAACACATCCTTTCTAAGATAAGGGGACTAAAATGGCTCATAATATCCAAGTGGGGCCTCACCAGTGCTGTATAAAGTCTCATCATTACATTCTTGCTTTTGTATCCTAGTCCTCTCGAAATGAATGCTAACATTTCAGAACTTTTTCCAGCTTATCACATCCTTCCTACAGCCAGCAAAAATAAAACTGTGCCCAGTACCCGAGGTGTGGTCTCACCGATGTCTTCTACAGGTGTAATAAAACTTTCCAGCTCTTCTACTCAGGGCTGTGACTGATAAAGGCAAACACAACATACACCTTCTTCACCTGTGACAACACTTTCAGGAACCACGTACCTTTTGCCCCTACATTTCTACAACACTCCTCAAGGCCCTCTCATTTATTGTGCAAGCCCTGACTTGGTTTCACTGTACACTGAAAGATATTTGTTGGATGATTAGCTTTCTTTGTCACATGTGCATCGAAACATTGAAATATACAGTGAAATGTGTCTTTTGTGTCAATGACCATCACAGTCTGTAAATGTCACCATGTTTCCCACGCCAGCATAGCACACCAACCTACTAACGTTAATCTGTATGTTTTTGGAATGTGGGTGAAAACTGAAGTACCTGGCAGAAGCCCACGTGGTCACAGGGAGAATGTACAAGCTCCTTACTGACCACGGTGGGAATTGAACCCCAGTTGCTGGTACTATAAGGCGTTGTGCTAACCACTACAGTACTGGACCACCCACCCACTTGTTTGAGTTAAATTCCATCTGCCGTTTATTGGCCACTTTCCCTCTAGATTGTACTGTAACCTCAGACAACCTCCTACTCTGGTAATCCTAATCAGCAACTCTGGTGTTATCAGCAAACTTTCCTACACTCTCATCCAGATAGTCAATATACTGCAGATGGCAAATCAGCCCTGTGGCACAACACTAGTTACAGACCTTCAATCTAAAAAAACACTCCACCACCCACTGTCACCCTGTGATACCAGACACCAAACCGGTTTTGTATCCAATGACCAGCTCCCCTTGGATTCTGTGTGGTCTCCCTGCTACAACAATGGACTCTGCTACAGGGTTTCAGGCAGGCTGCACGGCAGAGCCAGCAATTGTGCCAGTGAATATGTACGTGTCAGCTAATCATCGCATTATGGTGGTATTTACCTCCCTTCTTTTTGTTGTAGCACTTACCGTGACTTGAGCAAAGCACAGCACGTTACACTGTCTGCTTGCATTGGGCCTTGCCTGAGAAGGTGGACTATCGAGTCAACTGATGCTGAAGAGTAGTGCTATTCCTTGTATAGTTAGATATTCATTTCAGCCACAATGTTGGCATCTAGCTTATAGTACGAGAGTCTTAGTTAACAGCCTTGTTTGGCCAAGTGTTTATTGTTTTCCTTTCCCTTAAAATCCTGTTCGTATTAAAGTCTGTGAACTATCGGCCTTCTTTATTGTGTCTTTCTCTGCACTTGGGCCATATCCCAATGCCTTGACAAACACATCAAGCACCATTTCCTGGGCTTTGCTAAAGACCCTCCACCCTGTCGTCTTGCTAAAGACTATAAAGACAACGTCCTCCACCCTGTCCTCTTGCTAAGGACAATATAGACAACGTCCTCCACCCTGTCCTCTTGCTAAGGACTACATAGACAATGTCCTCCACCCTGTCCTCTTGCTAAGGACAATATAGACAACGTCCTCCACCCTGTCCTCTTGCTAAGGACAATATAGACAACGTCCTCCACCCTGTCCTCTTGCTAAGGACAATATAGACAATGTCCTCCACCCTGTCGTCTTGCTAAGGACAATATAGACAATGTCCTCCATCTTGTCCTCTTGCTAAGGACTACATAGACAATGTCCTCCACCCTGTCGTCTTGCTAAGGACTACATAGACAACGTCCTCCACCCTGTCCTCTTGCTAAGGACTATATAGACAACGTCCTCCACCCTGTCCTCTTGCTAAGGACAATATAGACAACGTCCTCCACCCTGTCCTCTTGCCAACGACTACATAGACAATGTCCTCCACCCTGTCCTCTTGCTAAGGACTATATAGACAACGTCCTCCACCCTGTCCTCTTGCTAAGGACTATATAGACAACGTCCTCCACCCTGTCCTCTTGCTAAGGACAATATAGACAACGTCCTCCACCCTGTCCTCTTGCCAACGACTACATAGACAATGTCCTCCACCCTGTCCTCTTGCTAAGGACTATATAGACAACGTCCTCCACCCTGTCCTCTTGCTAAGGACTACATAGACAATGTCTTCCACCCTGTCGTCTTGCTAAGGACTATATAGACAACGTCCTGCACCCTGTCCTCTTGCTAAGGACAATATAGACAATGTCTTCCACCCTGTCCTCTTGCTAAGGACAATATAGACAATGTCCTCCACCCTGTCTTCTTGCTAAGGGCTACATAGACAATGTCATCCACCCTGTTGCCTTGCTAAGGACAATATAGACAACGTCCTCCACCCTGTCCTCTTGCTAAGGACAATATAGACAACGTCCTCCACCCTGTCCTCTTGCTAAGGACTATATAGACAATGTCCTCCACCCTGTCCTCTTGCTAAGGACAATATAGACAATGTCCTCCACCCTGTCGTCTTGCTAAGGACAGTATAGACAACGTCCTCCACCCTGTCCTCTTGCTAAGGACAATATAGACAACGTCCTCCACCCTGTCCTCTTGCTAAGGACTATATAGACAATGTCCTCCACCCTGTCCTCTTGCTAACGACTACATAGACAATGTCCTCCACCCTGTCCTCTTGCTAAGGACTATATAGACAATGTCCTCCACCCTGTCCTCTTGCTAAGGACTATATAGACAATGTCATCCACCCTGTTGCCTTGCTAACCATTTCAGAATGCTTAATCATATTTGCAAACACATTTCCCACACACGCCCCCTAGCCAGCCCTTGCCTTTGCAAAGTGGAGGTGCTGCTGGTCCTGTTTCAGAATGAGTAAACTTCTCACCAGTGCAGTCTGGCTTAGCAGCATACACTTCCCTGGTGGGTTCTCGGATGTTCCCTGAATTAGCTAACTTTTCTCATTTCCCAGTCTTCAGCTCATCTGCACCTCAAATCTCAGGTCTCACCTTGCAATGCAGAATCAGTGTTAACATCTTCTCCTTCTGGTAGTCCAAGGCTTTTGTTAGGTAGATCAGAGGCGTGTTCTCTGACTTCAGGAAGAAGAAATTTGAGCCGTCCTGAAGGAGAGGAGTCACGGTGTTATGGGATGTAGTGTGCCGGTGAGGGGTGTGAAGGAGAGGAGTCACGGTGTTATGGGATGTAGTGTGCCGGTGAGGGGTGTGAAGGAGAGGAGTCACGGTGTTATGGGATGTTGTGTGCCGGTGAGGGGTGTGAAGGAGAGGAGTCACGGTGTTATGGGATGTAGTGTGCCGGTGAGGGGTGTGAAGGAGAGGATGCACGGTGTTATGGGATGTAGTGTGCCGGTGAGGGGTGTGAAGGAGAGGATGCACGGTGTTATGGGATGTAGTGTGCCGGTGAGGGGTGTGAAGGAGAGGAGTCACGGTGTTATGGGATGTAGTGTGCCGGTGAGGGGTGTGAAGGAGAGGAGTCACAGTGTTATGGGATGTAGTGTGCCGGTGAGGGGTGTGAAGGAGAGGATGCACGGTGTTATGGGATGTAGTGTGCCGGTGAGGCTGTGAAGGAGAGGAGTCACGGTGTTATGGGATGTTGTGTGCCGGTGAGGGGTGTGAAGGAGAGGCGTCACAGTGTTATGGGATGTAGTGTGCCGGTGAGGGGTGTGAAGGAGAGGAGTCACAGTGTTATGGGATGTAGTGTGCCGGTGAGGGTGTGAAGGAGAGGAGTCACGGTGTTATGGGATGTAGTGTGCCGGTGAGGGGTGTGAAGGAGAGGAGTCACGGTGTTATGGGATGTAGTGTGCCGGTGAGGGGTGTGAAGGAGAGGAGTCACGGTGTTATGGGATGTAGTGTGCCGGTGAGGGGTGTGAAGGAGAGGAGTCACGGTGTTATGGTATGTAGTGTGCCGGTGAGGGGTGTGAAGGAGAGGAGTCACGGTGTTATGGGATGTAGTGTGCCGGTGAGGGGTGTGAAGGAGAGGAGTCACGGTGTTATGGGATGTAGTGTGTCGGTGAGGGGTGTGAAGGAGAGGAGTCACGGTGTTATGGGATGTAGTGTGCCGGTGAGTGGTGTGAAGGAGAGGATGCACGGTGTTATGGGATGTAGTGTGCCGGTGAGGGTGTGAAGGAGAGGAGTCACGGTGTTATGGGATGTAGTGTGCCGGTGAGGGGTGTGAAGGAGAGGATGCACGGTGTTATGGGATGTAGTGTGCCGGTGAGGGGTGTGAAGGAGAGGAGTCACGGTGTTATGGGATGTAGTGTGCCGGTGAGGGGTGTGAAGGAGAGGAGTCACAGTGTTATGGGATGTAGTGTGCCGGTGAGGGGTGTGAAGGAGAGGAGTCACGGTGTTATGGGATGTAGTGTGCCGGTGAGGGGTGTGAAGGAGAGGAGTCACGGTGTTATGGGATGTAGTGTGTCGGTGAGGGGTGTGAAGGAGAGGAGTCACGGTGTTATGGGATGTAGTGTGCCGGTGAGGGGTGTGAAGGAGAGGAGTCACGGTGTTATGTGATGTAGTGTGCCGGTGAGGGGTGTGAAGGAGAGGAGTCACGGTGTTATGGGATGTAGTGTGCCGGTGAGGGGTGTGAAGGAGAGGAGTCACGGCGTTATGGGATGTTGTGTGCCGGTGAGGGGTGTGAAGGAGAGGATGCACGGTGTTATGGGATGTAGTGTGTCGGTGTGGGGTGTGAAGGAGAGGAGTCACGGTGTTATGGGATGTAGTGTGCCGGAGAGGGTGGTGAAGGAGAGGAGTCACGGTGTTATGGGATGTAGTGTGCCGGTGAGGGGTGTGAAGGAGAGGAGTCACGGTGTTATGGGATGTAGTGTGCCGGTGAGGGTGTGAAGGAGAGGAGTCACGGTGTTATGGGATGTAGTGTGCCGGTGAGGGGTGTGAAGGAGAGGAGTCACGGTGTTATGGGATGTAGTGTGCCGGTGAGGGGTGTGAAGGAGAGGAGTCACGGTGTTATGGGATGTAGTGTGCCGGTGAGGGTGTGAAGGAGAGGAGTCACGGTGTTATGGGATGTAGTGTGCCGGTGAGGGGTGTGAAGGAGAGGAGTCACGGTGTTATGGGATGTAGTGTGCCGGTGAGGGGTGTGAAGGAGAGGAGTCACGGTGTTATGGGATGTAGTGTGCCGGTGAGTGGTGTGAAGGAGAGGAGTCACTGTGATATGGGATGTAGTGTGTCGGTGAGGGGTGTGAAGGAGAGGAGTCACGGTGTTATGGGATGTAGTGTGCCGGTGAGGGGTGTGAAGGAGAGGAGTCACGGTGTTATGGGATGTAGTGTGCCGGTGAGGGGTGTGAAGGAGAGGAGTCACGGTGTTATGGGATGTAGTGTGCCGGTGAGGGGTGTGAAGGAGAGGAGTCACGGTGTTATGGGATGTAGTGTGCCGGTGAGGGGTGTGAAGGAGAGGAGTCACGGTGTTATGGGATGTAGTGTGCCGGTGAGGGGTGTGAAGGAGAGGATGCACGGTGTTATGGGATGTGGTGTGCCGGTGAGGGGTGTGAAGGAGAGGAGTCACGGTTTTTATGGGATGTAGTGTGCCGGTGAGGGTGTGAAGGAGAGGATGCACGGTGTTATGGGATGTGGTGTGCCGGTGAGGGGTGTGAAGGAGAGGATGCACGGTGTTATGGGATGTAGTGTGCCGGTGAGGGGTGTGAAGGAGAGGATGCACGGTGTTATGGGATGTAGTGTGCCGGTGAGGGTGTGAAGGAGAGGAGTCACGGTGTTATGGGATGTAGTGTGCCGGTGAGGGGTGTGAAGGAGAGGAGTCACGGTGTTATGGGATGTGGTGTGCCGGTGAGGGGTGTGAAGGAGAGGATGCACGGTGTTATGGGATGTAGTGTGCCGGTGAGGGGTGTGAAGGAGAGGATGCACGGTGTTATGGGATGTAGTGTGCCGGTGAGGGTGTGAAGGAGAGGAGTCACGGTGTTATGGGATGTAGTGTGCCGGTGAGGGGTGTGAAGGAGAGGAGTCACGGTGTTATGGGATGTAGTGTGCCGGTGAGGGGTGTGAAGGAGAGGAGTCACGGTGTTATGGGATGTAGTGTGCCGGTGAGTGGTGTGAAGGAGAGGAGTCACTGTGATATGGGATGTAGTGTGTCGGTGAGGGGTGTGAAGGAGAGGAGTCACGGTGTTATGGGATGTAGTGTGCCGGTGAGGGGTGTGAAGGAGAGGAGTCACGGTGTTATGGGATGTAGTGTGCCGGTGAGGGGTGTGAAGGAGAGGAGTCACGGTGTTATGGGATGTAGTGTGCCGGTGAGGGGTGTGAAGGAGAGGAGTCACGGTGTTATGGGATGTAGTGTGCCGGTGAGGGGTGTGAAGGAGAGGAGTCACGGTGTTATGGGATGTAGTGTGCCGGTGAGGGGTGTGAAGGAGAGGATGCACGGTGTTATGGGATGTGGTGTGCCGGTGAGGGGTGTGAAGGAGAGGAGTCACGGTTTTTATGGGATGTAGTGTGCCGGTGAGGGTGTGAAGGAGAGGATGCACGGTGTTATGGGATGTGGTGTGCCGGTGAGGGGTGTGAAGGAGAGGATGCACGGTGTTATGGGATGTAGTGTGCCGGTGAGGGGTGTGAAGGAGAGGATGCACGGTGTTATGGGATGTAGTGTGCCGGTGAGGGGTGTGAAGGAGAGGAGTCACGGTGTTATGGGATGTAGTGTGCCGGTGAGGGGTGTGAAGGAGAGTAGTCACAGTGTTATGGGATGTAGTGTGCCGGTGAGGGGTGTGAAGGAGAGGATGCACGGTGTTATGGGATGTAGTGTGCCGGTGAGGCTGTGAAGGAGAGGAGTCACGGTGTTATGGGATGTTGTGTGCCGGTGAGGGGTGTGAAGGAGAGGCGTCACAGTGTTATGGGATGTAGTGTGCCGGTGAGGGGTGTGAAGGAGAGGAGTCACAGTGTTATGGGATGTAGTGTGCCGGTGAGGGTGTGAAGGAGAGGAGTCACGGTGTTATGGGATGTAGTGTGCCGGTGAGGGGTGTGAAGGAGAGGAGTCACGGTGTTATGGGATGTAGTGTGCCGGTGAGGGGTGTGAAGGAGAGGAGTCACGGTGTTATGGGATGTAGTGTGCCGGTGAGGGGTGTGAAGGAGAGGAGTCACGGTGTTATGGGATGTAGTGTGCCGGTGAGGGGTGTGAAGGAGAGGAGTCACGGTGTTATGGTATGTAGTGTGCCGGTGAGGGGTGTGAAGGAGAGG
This sequence comes from Hemitrygon akajei, assembly GCF_048418815.1. Lineage (NCBI taxonomy): Eukaryota > Metazoa > Chordata > Chondrichthyes > Myliobatiformes > Dasyatidae > Hemitrygon > Hemitrygon akajei. The sequence continues at coordinate 186,964,114 of NC_133129.1, forward strand.
AGTCACGGTGTTATGGGATGTAGTGTGCCGGTGAGGGGTGTGAAGGAGAGGAGTCACGGTGTTATGGGATGTAGTGTGTCGGTGAGGGGTGTGAAGGAGAGGAGTCACGGTGTTATGGGATGTAGTGTGCCGGTGAGGGGTGTGAAGGAGAGGATGCACGGTTTTATGGGATGTAGTGTGCCGGTGAGGGGTGTGAAGGAGAGGAGTCACGGTGTTATGGGATGTAGTGTGCCGGTGAGGGGTGTGAAGGAGAGGAGTCACAGTGTTATGGGATGTAGTGTGCCGGTGAGGGGTGTGAAGGAGAGGAGTCACGGTGTTATGGGATGTAGTGTGCCGGTGAGGGGTGTGAAGGAGAGGAGTCACGGTGTTATGGGATGTAGTGTGTCGGTGAGGGGTGTGAAGGAGAGGAGTCACGGTGTTATGGGATGTAGTGTGCCGGTGAGGGGTGTGAAGGAGAGGAGTCACGGTGTTATGTGATGTAGTGTGCCGGTGAGGGGTGTGAAGGAGAGGAGTCACGGTGTTATGGGATGTAGTGTGCCGGTGAGGGGTGTGAAGGAGAGGAGTCACGGCGTTATGGGATGTTGTGTGCCGGTGAGGGGTGTGAAGGAGAGGATGCACGGTGTTATGGGATGTAGTGTGTCGGTGTGGGGTGTGAAGGAGAGGAGTCACGGTGTTATGGGATGTAGTGTGCCGGAGAGGGTGGTGAAGGAGAGGAGTCACGGTGTTATGGGATGTAGTGTGCCGGTGAGGGGTGTGAAGGAGAGGAGTCACGGTGTTATGGGATGTAGTGTGCCGGTGAGGGTGTGAAGGAGAGGAGTCACGGTGTTATGGGATGTAGTGTGCCGGTGAGGGGTGTGAAGGAGAGGAGTCACGGTGTTATGGGATGTAGTGTGCCGGTGAGGGGTGTGAAGGAGAGGAGTCACGGTGTTATGGGATGTAGTGTGCCGGTGAGGGTGTGAAGGAGAGGAGTCACGGTGTTATGGGATGTAGTGTGCCGGTGAGGGGTGTGAAGGAGAGGAGTCACGGTGTTATGGGATGTAGTGTGCCGGTGAGGGGTGTGAAGGAGAGGAGTCACGGTGTTATGGGATGTAGTGTGCCGGTGAGTGGTGTGAAGGAGAGGAGTCACTGTGATATGGGATGTAGTGTGTCGGTGAGGGGTGTGAAGGAGAGGAGTCACGGTGTTATGGGATGTAGTGTGCCGGTGAGGGGTGTGAAGGAGAGGAGTCACGGTGTTATGGGATGTAGTGTGCCGGTGAGGGGTGTGAAGGAGAGGAGTCACGGTGTTATGGGATGTAGTGTGCCGGTGAGGGGTGTGAAGGAGAGGAGTCACGGTGTTATGGGATGTAGTGTGCCGGTGAGGGGTGTGAAGGAGAGGAGTCACGGTGTTATGGGATGTAGTGTGCCGGTGAGGGGTGTGAAGGAGAGGATGCACGGTGTTATGGGATGTGGTGTGCCGGTGAGGGGTGTGAAGGAGAGGAGTCACGGTTTTTATGGGATGTAGTGTGCCGGTGAGGGTGTGAAGGAGAGGATGCACGGTGTTATGGGATGTGGTGTGCCGGTGAGGGGTGTGAAGGAGAGGATGCACGGTGTTATGGGATGTAGTGTGCCGGTGAGGGGTGTGAAGGAGAGGATGCACGGTGTTATGGGATGTAGTGTGCCGGAGAGGGTGTGAAGGAGAGGAGTCACGGTGTTATGGGATGTAGTGTGCCGGTGAGGGGTGTGAAGGAGAGGATGCACGGTGTCATGGGATGTAGTGTGCCGGTGAGGGGTGTGAAGGAGAGGATGCACGGTGTTATGGGATGTAGTGTGCCGGTGAGGGGTGTGAAGGAGAGGATGCACGGTGTTATGGGATGTAGTGTGCCGGAGAGGGTGTGAAGGAGAGGAGTCACGGTTTTTATGGGATGTAGTGTGCCGGTGAGGGTGTGAAGGAGAGGATGCACGGTGTTATGGGATGTGGTGTGCCGGTGAGGGGTGTGAAGGAGAGGATGCACGGTGTTATGGGATGTAGTGTGCCGGTGAGGGGTGTGAAGGAGAGGAGTCACGGTGTTATGGGATGTAGTGTGCCGGAGAGGGTGTGAAGGAGAGGAGTCACGGTGTTATGGGATGTAGTGTGCCGGTGAGGGTGTGAAGGAGAGGAGTCACGGTGTTATGGGATGTAGTGTGCCGGTGAGGGGTGTGAAGGAGAGGAGTCACGGTGTTATGGGATGTGGTGTGCCGGTGAGGGGTGTGAAGGAGAGGATGCACGGTGTTATGGGATGTAGTGTGCCGGTGAGGGGTGTGAAGGAGAGGATGCACGGTGTTATGGGATGTAGTGTGCCGGTGAGGGTGTGAAGGAGAGGAGTCACGGTGTTATGGGATGTAGTGTGCCGGTGAGGGGTGTGAAGGAGAGGAGTCACGGTGTTATGGGATGTAGTGTGCCGGTGAGGGGTGTGAAGGAGAGGAGTCACGGTGTTATGGGATGTAGTGTGCCGGTGAGTGGTGTGAAGGAGAGGAGTCACTGTGATATGGGATGTAGTGTGTCGGTGAGGGGTGTGAAGGAGAGGAGTCACGGTGTTATGGGATGTAGTGTGCCGGTGAGGGGTGTGAAGGAGAGGAGTCACGGTGTTATGGGATGTAGTGTGCCGGTGAGGGGTGTGAAGGAGAGGAGTCACGGTGTTATGGGATGTAGTGTGCCGGTGAGGGGTGTGAAGGAGAGGAGTCACGGTGTTATGGGATGTAGTGTGCCGGTGAGGGGTGTGAAGGAGAGGAGTCACGGTGTTATGGGATGTAGTGTGCCGGTGAGGGGTGTGAAGGAGAGGATGCACGGTGTTATGGGATGTGGTGTGCCGGTGAGGGGTGTGAAGGAGAGGCGTCACAGTGTTATGGGATGTAGTGTGCCGGTGAGGGGTGTGAAGGAGAGGAGTCACAGTGTTATGGGATGTAGTGTGCCGGTGAGGGGTGTGAAGGAGAGGATGCACGGTGTTATGGGATGTAGTGTGCCGGTGAGGGTGTGAAGGAGAGGAGTCACGGTGTTATGGGATGTAGTGTGCCGGTGAGGGGTGTGAAGGAGAGGAGTCACGGTGTTATGGGATGTGGTGTGCCGGTGAGGGGTGTGAAGGAGAGGATGCACGGTGTTATGGGATGTAGTGTGCCGGTGAGGGGTGTGAAGGAGAGGAGTCACGGTGTTATGGGATGTAGTGTGCCGGTGAGGGGTGTGAAGGAGAGGATGCACGGTGTTATGGGATGTGGTGTGCCGGTGAGGGGTGTGAAGGAGAGGATGCACGGTGTTATGGGATGTAGTGTGCCGGTGAGGGGTGTGAAGGAGAGGATGCACGGTGTTATGGGATGTAGTGTGCCGGTGAGGGTGTGAAGGAGAGGAGTCACGGTGTTATGGGATGTAGTGTGCCGGTGAGGGGTGTGAAGGAGAGGAGTCACGGTGTTATGGGATGTAGTGTGCCGGTGAGGGGTGTGAAGGAGAGGAGTCACGGTGTTATGGGATGTAGTGTGTCGGTGAGGGGTGTGAAGGAGAGGAGTCACGGTGTTATGGGATGTAGTGTGCCGGTGAGGGGTGTGAAGGAGAGGAGTCACGGTGTTATGTGATGTAGTGTGCCGGTGAGGGGTGTGAAGGAGAGGAGTCACGGTGTTATGGGATGTAGTGTGCCGGTGAGGGGTGTGAAGGAGAGGAGTCACGGCGTTATGGGATGTTGTGTGCCGGTGAGGGGTGTGAAGGAGAGGATGCACGGTGTTATGGGATGTAGTGTGCCGGTGAGGGGTGTGAAGGAGAGGATGCACGGTGTTATGGGATGTAGTGTGCCGGTGAGGGTGTGAAGGAGAGGAGTCACGGTGTTATGGGATGTAGTGTGCCGGTGAGGGGTGTGAAGGAGAGGAGTCACGGTGTTATGGGATGTGGTGTGCCGGTGAGGGGTGTGAAGGAGAGGATGCACGGTGTTATGGGATGTAGTGTGCCGGTGAGGGGTGTGAAGGAGAGGAGTCACGGTGTTATGGGATGTAGTGTGCCGGTGAGGGGTGTGAAGGAGAGGATGCACGGTGTTATGGGATGTGGTGTGCCGGTGAGGGGTGTGAAGGAGAGGATGCACGGTGTTATGGGATGTAGTGTGCCGGTGAGGGGTGTGAAGGAGAGGAGTCACGGTGTTATGGGATGTAGTGTGCCGGTGAGGGGTGTGAAGGAGAGGAGTCACAGTGTTATGGGATGTAGTGTGCCGGTGAGGGGTGTGAAGGAGAGGATGCACGGTGTTATGGGATGTAGTGTGCCGGTGAGGCTGTGAAGGAGAGGAGTCACGGTGTTATGGGATGTTGTGTGCCGGTGAGGGGTGTGAAGGAGAGGCGTCACAGTGTTATGGGATGTAGTGTGCCGGTGAGGGGTGTGAAGGAGAGGAGTCACAGTGTTATGGGATGTAGTGTGCCGGTGAGGGTGTGAAGGAGAGGAGTCACGGTGTTATGGGATGTAGTGTGCCGGTGAGGGGTGTGAAGGAGAGGAGTCACGGTGTTATGGGATGTAGTGTGCCGGTGAGGGGTGTGAAGGAGAGGAGTCACGGTGTTATGGGATGTAGTGTGCCGGTGAGGGGTGTGAAGGAGAGGAGTCACGGTGTTATGGTATGTAGTGTGCCGGTGAGGGGTGTGAAGGAGAGGAGTCACGGTGTTATGGGATGTAGTGTGCCGGTGAGGGGTGTGAAGGAGAGGAGTCACGGTGTTATGGGATGTAGTGTGTCGGTGAGGGGTGTGAAGGAGAGGAGTCACGGTGTTATGGGATGTAGTGTGCCGGTGAGTGGTGTGAAGGAGAGGATGCACGGTGTTATGGGATGTAGTGTGCCGGTGAGGGTGTGAAGGAGAGGAGTCACGGTGTTATGGGATGTAGTGTGCCGGTGAGGGGTGTGAAGGAGAGGATGCACGGTGTTATGGGATGTAGTGTGCCGGTGAGGGGTGTGAAGGAGAGGAGTCACGGTGTTATGGGATGTAGTGTGCCGGTGAGGGGTGTGAAGGAGAGGAGTCACAGTGTTATGGGATGTAGTGTGCCGGTGAGGGGTGTGAAGGAGAGGAGTCACGGTGTTATGGGATGTAGTGTGCCGGTGAGGGGTGTGAAGGAGAGGAGTCACGGTGTTATGGGATGTAGTGTGTCGGTGAGGGGTGTGAAGGAGAGGAGTCACGGTGTTATGGGATGTAGTGTGCCGGTGAGGGGTGTGAAGGAGAGGAGTCACGGTGTTATGTGATGTAGTGTGCCGGTGAGGGGTGTGAAGGAGAGGAGTCACGGTGTTATGGGATGTAGTGTGCCGGTGAGGGGTGTGAAGGAGAGGAGTCACGGCGTTATGGGATGTTGTGTGCCGGTGAGGGGTGTGAAGGAGAGGATGCACGGTGTTATGGGATGTAGTGTGTCGGTGTGGGGTGTGAAGGAGAGGAGTCACGGTGTTATGGGATGTAGTGTGCCGGAGAGGGTGGTGAAGGAGAGGAGTCACGGTGTTATGGGATGTAGTGTGCCGGTGAGGGGTGTGAAGGAGAGGAGTCACGGTGTTATGGGATGTAGTGTGCCGGTGAGGGTGTGAAGGAGAGGAGTCACGGTGTTATGGGATGTAGTGTGCCGGTGAGGGGTGTGAAGGAGAGGAGTCACGGTGTTATGGGATGTAGTGTGCCGGTGAGGGGTGTGAAGGAGAGGAGTCACGGTGTTATGGGATGTAGTGTGCCGGTGAGGGTGTGAAGGAGAGGAGTCACGGTGTTATGGGATGTAGTGTGCCGGTGAGGGGTGTGAAGGAGAGGAGTCACGGTGTTATGGGATGTAGTGTGCCGGTGAGGGGTGTGAAGGAGAGGAGTCACGGTGTTATGGGATGTAGTGTGCCGGTGAGTGGTGTGAAGGAGAGGAGTCACTGTGATATGGGATGTAGTGTGTCGGTGAGGGGTGTGAAGGAGAGGAGTCACGGTGTTATGGGATGTAGTGTGCCGGTGAGGGGTGTGAAGGAGAGGAGTCACGGTGTTATGGGATGTAGTGTGCCGGTGAGGGGTGTGAAGGAGAGGAGTCACGGTGTTATGGGATGTAGTGTGCCGGTGAGGGGTGTGAAGGAGAGGAGTCACGGTGTTATGGGATGTAGTGTGCCGGTGAGGGGTGTGAAGGAGAGGAGTCACGGTGTTATGGGATGTAGTGTGCCGGTGAGGGGTGTGAAGGAGAGGATGCACGGTGTTATGGGATGTGGTGTGCCGGTGAGGGGTGTGAAGGAGAGGAGTCACGGTTTTTATGGGATGTAGTGTGCCGGTGAGGGTGTGAAGGAGAGGATGCACGGTGTTATGGGATGTGGTGTGCCGGTGAGGGGTGTGAAGGAGAGGATGCACGGTGTTATGGGATGTAGTGTGCCGGTGAGGGGTGTGAAGGAGAGGATGCACGGTGTTATGGGATGTAGTGTGCCGGTGAGGGTGTGAAGGAGAGGAGTCACGGTGTTATGGGATGTAGTGTGCCGGTGAGGGGTGTGAAGGAGAGGAGTCACGGTGTTATGGGATGTGGTGTGCCGGTGAGGGGTGTGAAGGAGAGGATGCACGGTGTTATGGGATGTAGTGTGCCGGTGAGGGGTGTGAAGGAGAGGATGCACGGTGTTATGGGATGTAGTGTGCCGGTGAGGGTGTGAAGGAGAGGAGTCACGGTGTTATGGGATGTAGTGTGCCGGTGAGGGGTGTGAAGGAGAGGAGTCACGGTGTTATGGGATGTAGTGTGCCGGTGAGGGGTGTGAAGGAGAGGAGTCACGGTGTTATGGGATGTAGTGTGCCGGTGAGTGGTGTGAAGGAGAGGAGTCACTGTGATATGGGATGTAGTGTGTCGGTGAGGGGTGTGAAGGAGAGGAGTCACGGTGTTATGGGATGTAGTGTGCCGGTGAGGGGTGTGAAGGAGAGGAGTCACGGTGTTATGGGATGTAGTGTGCCGGTGAGGGGTGTGAAGGAGAGGAGTCACGGTGTTATGGGATGTAGTGTGCCGGTGAGGGGTGTGAAGGAGAGGAGTCACGGTGTTATGGGATGTAGTGTGCCGGTGAGGGGTGTGAAGGAGAGGAGTCACGGTGTTATGGGATGTAGTGTGCCGGTGAGGGGTGTGAAGGAGAGGATGCACGGTGTTATGGGATGTGGTGTGCCGGTGAGGGGTGTGAAGGAGAGGAGTCACGGTTTTTATGGGATGTAGTGTGCCGGTGAGGGTGTGAAGGAGAGGATGCACGGTGTTATGGGATGTGGTGTGCCGGTGAGGGGTGTGAAGGAGAGGATGCACGGTGTTATGGGATGTAGTGTGCCGGTGAGGGGTGTGAAGGAGAGGATGCACGGTGTTATGGGATGTAGTGTGCCGGTGAGGGGTGTGAAGGAGAGGAGTCACGGTGTTATGGGATGTAGTGTGCCGGTGAGGGGTGTGAAGGAGAGTAGTCACAGTGTTATGGGATGTAGTGTGCCGGTGAGGGGTGTGAAGGAGAGGATGCACGGTGTTATGGGATGTAGTGTGCCGGTGAGGCTGTGAAGGAGAGGAGTCACGGTGTTATGGGATGTTGTGTGCCGGTGAGGGGTGTGAAGGAGAGGCGTCACAGTGTTATGGGATGTAGTGTGCCGGTGAGGGGTGTGAAGGAGAGGAGTCACAGTGTTATGGGATGTAGTGTGCCGGTGAGGGTGTGAAGGAGAGGAGTCACGGTGTTATGGGATGTAGTGTGCCGGTGAGGGGTGTGAAGGAGAGGAGTCACGGTGTTATGGGATGTAGTGTGCCGGTGAGGGGTGTGAAGGAGAGGAGTCACGGTGTTATGGGATGTAGTGTGCCGGTGAGGGGTGTGAAGGAGAGGAGTCACGGTGTTATGGGATGTAGTGTGCCGGTGAGGGGTGTGAAGGAGAGGAGTCACGGTGTTATGGTATGTAGTGTGCCGGTGAGGGGTGTGAAGGAGAGGAGTCACGGTGTTATGGGATGTAGTGTGCCGGTGAGGGGTGTGAAGGAGAGGAGTCACGGTGTTATGGGATGTAGTGTGTCGGTGAGGGGTGTGAAGGAGAGGAGTCACGGTGTTATGGGATGTAGTGTGCCGGTGAGGGGTGTGAAGGAGAGGATGCACGGTTTTATGGGATGTAGTGTGCCGGTGAGGGGTGTGAAGGAGAGGAGTCACGGTGTTATGGGATGTAGTGTGCCGGTGAGGGGTGTGAAGGAGAGGAGTCACAGTGTTATGGGATGTAGTGTGCCGGTGAGGGGTGTGAAGGAGAGGAGTCACGGTGTTATGGGATGTAGTGTGCCGGTGAGGGGTGTGAAGGAGAGGAGTCACGGTGTTATGGGATGTAGTGTGTCGGTGAGGGGTGTGAAGGAGAGGAGTCACGGTGTTATGGGATGTAGTGTGCCGGTGAGGGGTGTGAAGGAGAGGAGTCACGGTGTTATGTGATGTAGTGTGCCGGTGAGGGGTGTGAAGGAGAGGAGTCACGGTGTTATGGGATGTAGTGTGCCGGTGAGGGGTGTGAAGGAGAGGAGTCACGGCGTTATGGGATGTTGTGTGCCGGTGAGGGGTGTGAAGGAGAGGATGCACGGTGTTATGGGATGTAGTGTGTCGGTGTGGGGTGTGAAGGAGAGGAGTCACGGTGTTATGGGATGTAGTGTGCCGGAGAGGGTGGTGAAGGAGAGGAGTCACGGTGTTATGGGATGTAGTGTGCCGGTGAGGGGTGTGAAGGAGAGGAGTCACGGTGTTATGGGATGTAGTGTGCCGGTGAGGGTGTGAAGGAGAGGAGTCACGGTGTTATGGGATGTAGTGTGCCGGTGAGGGGTGTGAAGGAGAGGAGTCACGGTGTTATGGGATGTAGTGTGCCGGTGAGGGGTGTGAAGGAGAGGAGTCACGGTGTTATGGGATGTAGTGTGCCGGTGAGGGTGTGAAGGAGAGGAGTCACGGTGTTATGGGATGTAGTGTGCCGGTGAGGGGTGTGAAGGAGAGGAGTCACGGTGTTATGGGATGTAGTGTGCCGGTGAGGGGTGTGAAGGAGAGGAGTCACGGTGTTATGGGATGTAGTGTGCCGGTGAGTGGTGTGAAGGAGAGGAGTCACTGTGATATGGGATGTAGTGTGTCGGTGAGGGGTGTGAAGGAGAGGAGTCACGGTGTTATGGGATGTAGTGTGCCGGTGAGGGGTGTGAAGGAGAGGAGTCACGGTGTTATGGGATGTAGTGTGCCGGTGAGGGGTGTGAAGGAGAGGAGTCACGGTGTTATGGGATGTAGTGTGCCGGTGAGGGGTGTGAAGGAGAGGAGTCACGGTGTTATGGGATGTAGTGTGCCGGTGAGGGGTGTGAAGGAGAGGAGTCACGGTGTTATGGGATGTAGTGTGCCGGTGAGGGGTGTGAAGGAGAGGATGCACGGTGTTATGGGATGTGGTGTGCCGGTGAGGGGTGTGAAGGAGAGGAGTCACGGTTTTTATGGGATGTAGTGTGCCGGTGAGGGTGTGAAGGAGAGGATGCACGGTGTTATGGGATGTGGTGTGCCGGTGAGGGGTGTGAAGGAGAGGATGCACGGTGTTATGGGATGTAGTGTGCCGGTGAGGGGTGTGAAGGAGAGGATGCACGGTGTTATGGGATGTAGTGTGCCGGAGAGGGTGTGAAGGAGAGGAGTCACGGTGTTATGGGATGTAGTGTGCCGGTGAGGGGTGTGAAGGAGAGGATGCACGGTGTTATGGGATGTAGTGTGCCGGTGAGGGGTGTGAAGGAGAGGATGCACGGTGTTATGGGATGTAGTGTGCCGGTGAGGGGTGTGAAGGAGAGGATGCACGGTGTTATGGGATGTAGTGTGCCGGAGAGGGTGTGAAGGAGAGGAGTCACGGTTTTTATGGGATGTAGTGTGCCGGTGAGGGTGTGAAGGAGAGGATGCACGGTGTTATGGGATGTGGTGTGCCGGTGAGGGGTGTGAAGGAGAGGATGCACGGTGTTATGGGATGTAGTGTGCCGGTGAGGGGTGTGAAGGAGAGGAGTCACGGTGTTATGGGATGTAGTGTGCCGGAGAGGGTGTGAAGGAGAGGAGTCACGGTGTTATGGGATGTAGTGTGCCGGTGAGGGTGTGAAGGAGAGGAGTCACGGTGTTATGGGATGTAGTGTGCCGGTGAGGGGTGTGAAGGAGAGGAGTCACGGTGTTATGGGATGTGGTGTGCCGGTGAGGGGTGTGAAGGAGAGGATGCACGGTGTTATGGGATGTAGTGTGCCGGTGAGGGGTGTGAAGGAGAGGATGCACGGTGTTATGGGATGTAGTGTGCCGGTGAGGGTGTGAAGGAGAGGAGTCACGGTGTTATGGGATGTAGTGTGCCGGTGAGGGGTGTGAAGGAGAGGAGTCACGGTGTTATGGGATGTAGTGTGCCGGTGAGGGGTGTGAAGGAGAGGAGTCACGGTGTTATGGGATGTAGTGTGCCGGTGAGTGGTGTGAAGGAGAGGAGTCACTGTGATATGGGATGTAGTGTGTCGGTGAGGGGTGTGAAGGAGAGGAGTCACGGTGTTATGGGATGTAGTGTGCCGGTGAGGGGTGTGAAGGAGAGGAGTCACGGTGTTATGGGATGTAGTGTGCCGGTGAGGGGTGTGAAGGAGAGGAGTCACGGTGTTATGGGATGTAGTGTGCCGGTGAGGGGTGTGAAGGAGAGGAGTCACGGTGTTATGGGATGTAGTGTGCCGGTGAGGGGTGTGAAGGAGAGGAGTCACGGTGTTATGGGATGTAGTGTGCCGGTGAGGGGTGTGAAGGAGAGGATGCACGGTGTTATGGGATGTGGTGTGCCGGTGAGGGGTGTGAAGGAGAGGCGTCACAGTGTTATGGGATGTAGTGTGCCGGTGAGGGGTGTGAAGGAGAGGAGTCATAGTGTTATGGGATGTAGTGTGCCGGTGAGGGGTGTGAAGGAGAGGATGCACGGTGTTATGGGATGTAGTGTGCCGGTGAGGGTGTGAAGGAGAGGAGTCACGGTGTTATGGGATGTAGTGTGCCGGTGAGGGGTGTGAAGGAGAGGAGTCACGGTGTTATGGGATGTGGTGTGCCGGTGAGGGGTGTGAAGGAGAGGATGCACGGTGTTATGGGATGTAGTGTGCCGGTGAGGGGTGTGAAGGAGAGGAGTCACGGTGTTATGGGATGTAGTGTGCCGGTGAGGGGTGTGAAGGAGAGGATGCACGGTGTTATGGGATGTGGTGTGCCGGTGAGGGGTGTGAAGGAGAGGATGCACGGTGTTATGGGATGTAGTGTGCCGGTGAGGGGTGTGAAGGAGAGGATGCACGGTGTTATGGGATGTAGTGTGCCGGTGAGGGTGTGAAGGAGAGGAGTCACGGTGTTATGGGATGTAGTGTGCCGGTGAGGGGTGTGAAGGAGAGGAGTCACGGTGTTATGGGATGTAGTGTGCCGGTGAGGGGTGTGAAGGAGAGGAGTCACGGTGTTATGGGATGTAGTGTGTCGGTGAGGGGTGTGAAGGAGAGGAGTCACGGTGTTATGGGATGTAGTGTGCCGGTGAGGGGTGTGAAGGAGAGGAGTCACGGTGTTATGTGATGTAGTGTGCCGGTGAGGGGTGTGAAGGAGAGGAGTCACGGTGTTATGGGATGTAGTGTGCCGGTGAGGGGTGTGAAGGAGAGGAGTCACGGCGTTATGGGATGTTGTGTGCCGGTGAGGGGTGTGAAGGAGAGGATGCACGGTGTTATGGGATGTAGTGTGCCGGTGAGGGGTGTGAAGGAGAGGATGCACGGTGTTATGGGATGTAGTGTGCCGGTGAGGGTGTGAAGGAGAGGAGTCACGGTGTTATGGGATGTAGTGTGCCGGTGAGGGGTGTGAAGGAGAGGAGTCACGGTGTTATGGGATGTGGTGTGCCGGTGAGGGGTGTGAAGGAGAGGATGCACGGTGTTATGGGATGTAGTGTGCCGGTGAGGGGTGTGAAGGAGAGGAGTCACGGTGTTATGGGATGTAGTGTGCCGGTGAGGGGTGTGAAGGAGAGGATGCACGGTGTTATGGGATGTGGTGTGCCGGTGAGGGGTGTGAAGGAGAGGATGCACGGTGTTATGGGATGTAGTGTGCCGGTGAGGGGTGTGAAGGAGAGGATGCACGGTGTTATGGGATGTAGTGTGCCGGTGAGGGTGTGAAGGAGAGGAGTCACGGTGTTATGGGATGTAGTGTGCCGGTGAGGGGTGTGAAGGAGAGGAGTCACGGTGTTATGGGATGTGGTGTGCCGGTGAGGGGTGTGAAGGAGAGGATGCACGGTGTTATGGGATGTAGTGTGCCGGTGAGGGGTGTGAAGGAGAGGATGCACGGTGTTATGGGATGTAGTGTGCCGGTGAGGGTGTGAAGGAGAGGAGTCACGGTGTTATGGGATGTAGTGTGCCGGTGAGGGGTGTGAAGGAGAGGAGTCACGGTGTTATGGGATGTAGTGTGCCGGTGAGGGGTGTGAAGGAGAGGAGTCACGGTGTTATGGGATGTAGTGTGCCGGTGAGTGGTGTGAAGGAGAGGAGTCACTGTGATATGGGATGTAGTGTGTCGGTGAGGGGTGTGAAGGAGAGGAGTCACGGTGTTATGGGATGTAGTGTGCCGGTGAGGGGTGTGAAGGAGAGGAGTCACGGTGTTATGGGATGTAGTGTGCCGGTGAGGGGTGTGAAGGAGAGGAGTCACGGTGTTATGGGATGTAGTGTGCCGGTGAGGGGTGTGAAGGAGAGGAGTCACGGTGTTATGGGATGTAGTGTGCCGGTGAGGGGTGTGAAGGAGAGGAGTCACGGTGTTATGGGATGTAGTGTGCCGGTGAGGGGTGTGAAGGAGAGGATGCACGGTGTTATGGGATGTGGTGTGCCGGTGAGGGGTGTGAAGGAGAGGAGTCACGGTTTTTATGGGATGTAGTGTGCCGGTGAGGGTGTGAAGGAGAGGATGCACGGTGTTATGGGATGTGGTGTGCCGGTGAGGGGTGTGAAGGAGAGGATGCACGGTGTTATGGGATGTAGTGTGCCGGTGAGGGGTGTGAAGGAGAGGATGCACGGTGTTATGGGATGTAGTGTGCCGGTGAGGGGTGTGAAGGAGAGGAGTCCCGGTGTTATGGGATGTAGTGTGCCGGTGAGGGGTGTGAAGGAGAGGAGTCACAGTGTTATGGGATGTAGTGTGCCGGTGAGGGGTGTGAAGGAGAGGATGCACGGTGTTATGGGATGTAGTGTGCCGGTGAGGCTGTGAAGGAGAGGAGTCACGGTGTTATGGGATGTTGTGTGCCGGTGAGGGGTGTGAAGGAGAGGCGTCACAGTGTTATGGGATGTAGTGTGCCGGTGAGGGGTGTGAAGGAGAGGAGTCACAGTGTTATGGGATGTAGTGTGCCGGTGAGGGTGTGAAGGAGAGGAGTCACGGTGTTATGGGATGTAGTGTGCCGGTGAGGGGTGTGAAGGAGAGGAGTCACGGTGTTATGGGATGTAGTGTGCCGGTGAGGGGTGTGAAGGAGAGGAGTCACGGTGTTATGGGATGTAGTGTGCCGGTGAGGGGTGTGAAGGAGAGGAGTCACGGTGTTATGGGATGTAGTGTGCCGGTGAGGGGTGTGAAGGAGAGGAGTCACGGTGTTATGGTATGTAGTGTGCCGGTGAGGGGTGTGAAGGAGAGGAGTCACGGTGTTATGGGATGTAGTGTGCCGGTGAGGGGTGTGAAGGAGAGGAGTCACGGTGTTATGGGATGTAGTGTGTCGGTGAGGGGTGTGAAGGAGAGGAGTCACGGTGTTATGGGATGTAGTGTGCCGGTGAGGGGTGTGAAGGAGAGGATGCACGGTGTTATGGGATGTAGTGTGCCGGTGAGGGGTGTGAAGGAGAGGAGTCACGGTGTTATGGGATGTAGTGTGCCGGTGAGGGGTGTGAAGGAGAGGAGTCACAGTGTTATGGGATGTAGTGTGCCGGTGAGGGGTGTGAAGGAGAGGAGTCACGGTGTTATGGGATGTAGTGTGCCGGTGAGGGGTGTGAAGGAGAGGAGTCACGGTGTTATGGGATGTAGTGTGTCGGTGAGGGGTGTGAAGGAGAGGAGTCACGGTGTTATGGGATGTAGTGTGCCGGTGAGGGGTGTGAAGGAGAGGAGTCACGGTGTTATGTGATGTAGTGTGCCGGTGAGGGGTGTGAAGGAGAGGAGTCACGGTGTTATGGGATGTAGTGTGCCGGTGAGGGGTGTGAAGGAGAGGAGTCACGGCGTTATGGGATGTTGTGTGCCGGTGAGGGGTGTGAAGGAGAGGATGCACGGTGTTATGGGATGTAGTGTGTCGGTGTGGGGTGTGAAGGAGAGGAGTCACGGTGTTATGGGATGTAGTGTGCCGGAGAGGGTGGTGAAGGAGAGGAGTCACGGTGTTATGGGATGTAGTGTGCCGGTGAGGGGTGTGAAGGAGAGGAGTCACGGTGTTATGGGATGTAGTGTGCCGGTGAGGGTGTGAAGGAGAGGAGTCACGGTGTTATGGGATGTAGTGTGCCGGTGAGGGGTGTGAAGGAGAGGAGTCACGGTGTTATGGGATGTAGTGTGCCGGTGAGGGGTGTGAAGGAGAGGAGTCACGGTGTTATGGGATGTAGTGTGCCGGTGAGGGTGTGAAGGAGAGGAGTCACGGTGTTATGGGATGTAGTGTGCCGGTGAGGGGTGTGAAGGAGAGGAGTCACGGTGTTATGGGATGTAGTGTGCCGGTGAGGGGTGTGAAGGAGAGGAGTCACGGTGTTATGGGATGTAGTGTGCCGGTGAGGGGTGTGAAGGAGAGGAGTCACGGTGTTATGGGATGTAGTGTGCCGGAGAGGGTGGTGAAGGAGAGGAGTCTCGGTGTTATGGGATGTAGTGTGGCGGTGAGGGGTGTGAAGGAGAGGAGTCACAGTGTTATGGGATGTAGTGTGCCGGTGAGGGTGTGAAGGAGAGGAGTCACGGTGTTATGGGATGTAGTGTGCCGGTGAGGGGTGTGAAGGAGAGGAGTCACTGTGATATGGGATGTAGTGTGCCGGTGAGTGGTGTGAAGGAGAGGAGTCACTGTGATATGGGATGTAGTGTGTCGGTGAGGGGTGTGAAGGAGAGGAGTCACGGTGTTATGGGATGTAGTGTGCCGGTGAGGGGTGTGAAGGAGAGGAGTCACGGTGTTATGGGATGTAGTGTGCCGGTGAGGGGTGTGAAGGAGAGGAGTCACGGTGTTATGGGATGTAGTGTGCCGGTGAGGGGTGTGAAGGAGAGGAGTCACGGTGTTATGGGATGTAGTGTGCCGGTGAGGGGTGTGAAGGAGAGGAGTCACGGTGTTATGGGATGTAGTGTGCCGGTGAGGGGTGTGAAGGAGAGGATGCACGGTGTTATGGGATGTGGTGTGCCGGTGAGGGGTGTGAAGGAGAGGAGTCACGGTTTTTATGGGATGTAGTGTGCCGGTGAGGGTGTGAAGGAGAGGATGCACGGTGTTATGGGATGTGGTGTGCCGGTGAGGGGTGTGAAGGAGAGGATGCACGGTGTTATGGGATGTAGTGTGCCGGTGAGGGGTGTGAAGGAGAGGATGCACGGTGTTATGGGATGTAGTGTGCCGGTGAGGGTGTGAAGGAGAGGAGTCACGGTGTTATGGGATGTAGTGTGCCGGTGAGGGGTGTGAAGGAGAGGAGTCACGGTGTTATGGGATGTGGTGTGCCGGTGAGGGGTGTGAAGGAGAGGATGCACGGTGTTATGGGATGTAGTGTGCCGGTGAGGGGTGTGAAGGAGAGGATGCACGGTGTTATGGGATGTAGTGTGCCGGTGAGGGGTGTGAAGGAGAGGAGTCACGGTGTTATGGGATGTAGTGTGCCGGTGAGGGGTGTGAAGGAGAGGAGTCACGGTGTTATGGGATGTAGTGTGCCGGTGAGTGGTGTGAAGGAGAGGAGTCACTGTGATATGGGATGTAGTGTGTCGGTGAGGGGTGTGAAGGAGAGGAGTCACGGTGTTATGGGATGTAGTGTGCCGGTGAGGGGTGTGAAGGAGAGGAGTCACGGTGTTATGGGATGTAGTGTGCCGGTGAGGGGTGTGAAGGAGAGGAGTCACGGTGTTATGGGATGTAGTGTGCCGGTGAGGGGTGTGAAGGAGAGGAGTCACGGTGTTATGGGATGTAGTGTGCCGGTGAGGGGTGTGAAGGAGAGGAGTCACGGTGTTATGGGATGTAGTGTGCCGGTGAGGGGTGTGAAGGAGAGGATGCACGGTGTTATGGGATGTGGTGTGCCGGTGAGGGGTGTGAAGGAGAGGAGTCACGGTTTTTATGGGATGTAGTGTGCCGGTGAGGGTGTGAAGGAGAGGATGCACGGTGTTATGGGATGTGGTGTGCCGGTGAGGGGTGTGAAGGAGAGGATGCACGGTGTTATGGGATGTAGTGTGCCGGTGAGGGGTGTGAAGGAGAGGATGCACGGTGTTATGGGATGTAGTGTGCCGGTGAGGGGTGTGAAGGAGAGGATGCACGGTGTTATGGGATGTAGTGTGCCGGTGAGGGGTGTGAAGGAGAGGAGTCACGGTGTTATGGGATGTAGTGTGTCGGTGAGGGGTGTGAAGGAGAGGAGTCACGGTGTTATGGGATGTAGTGTGCCGGTGAGGGGTGTGAAGGAGAGGAGTCACGGTGTTATGGGATGTAGTGTGCCGGAGAGGGTGGTGAAGGAGAGGAGTCTCGGTGTTATGGGATGTTGTGTGCCGGTGAGGGGTGTGAAGGAGAGGAGTCACGGTGTTATGGGATGTAGTGTGCCGGTGAGGGGTGTGAAGGAGAGGAGTCACGGTGTTATGGGATGTAGTGTGCCGGTGAGGGGTGTGAAGGAGAGGAGTCACGGTGTTATGGGATGTAGTGTGCCGGTGAGGGTGTGAAGGAGAGGAGTCACGGTGTTATGGGATGTAGTGTGCCGGTGAGGGGTGTGAAGGAGAGGAGTCACGGTGTTATGGGATGTAGTGTGCCGGTGAGGGGTGTGAAGGAGAGGAGTCACGGTGTTATGGGATGTAGTGTGCCGGTGAGGGGTGTGAAGGAGAGGAGTCACGGTGTTATGGGATGTAGTGTGCCGGTGAGGGGTGTGAAGGAGAGGAGTCACGGTGTTATGGGATGTAGTGTGCCGGTGAGGGGTGTGAAGGAGAGGAGTCACGGTGTTATGGGATGTAGTGTGCCGGTGAGTGGTGTGAAGGAGAGGAGTCACTGTGATATGGGATGTAGTGTGTCGGTGAGGGGTGTGAAGGAGAGGAGTCACAGTGTTATGGGATGTAGTGTGCCGGTGAGGGTGGTGAAGGAGAGGAGACACGGTGTTATGGGATGTTGTGTTCCGGTGAGGGTGGTGAAGGAGAGGAGACACGGTGTTATGGGATGTAGTGTGCCGGTGAGGGTGTGAAGGAGAGGAGTCACGGTGTTATGGGATGTAGTGTGCCGGTGAGGGGTGTGAGGGAGAGGAGTCACAGTGTTATGGGATGTAGTGTGCCGGTGAGGGGTGTGAAGGAGAGGATGCACAGTGTTATGGGATGCAGTGTGTCGGTGAGGGGTGTGAAGGAGAGGAGTCACGGTGTTATGGGATGTAGTGTGCCGGTGAGGGGTGTGAAGGAGAGGAGACACGGTGTTATGGGATGTAGTGTGCCGGTGAGGGGTGTGAAGGAGAGGAGTCACGGTGTTATGGGATGTAGTGTGCCGGTGAGGGGTGTGAAGGAGAGGAGTCACGGTGTTATGGGATGTTGTGTGCCGGTGAGGGGTGTGAAGGAGAGGATGCACAGTGTTATGGGATGTAGTGTGCCGGTGAGGGGTGTGAAGGAGAGGAGTCACGGTGTTATGGGATGTAGAGTGTCGGTGAGGGGTGTGAAGGAGAGGAGTCACGGTGTTATGGGATGTTGTGTTCCGGTGAGGGTGGTGAAGGAGAGGAGTCTCGGTGTTATGGGATGTAGAGTGTCGGTGAGGGGTGTGAAGGAGAGGAGTCACGGTGTTATGGGATGTTGTGTTCCGGTGAGGGTGGTGAAGGAGAGGAGGCACGGTGTTATGGGATGTAGTGTGCCGGTGAGGGGTGTGAAGGAGAGGAGTCACGGTGTTATGGGATGTAGTGTGCCGGTGAGGGGTGTGAAGGAGAGGAGTCACAGTGTTATGGGATGTAGTGTGCCGGTGAGGGGTGTGAAGGAGAGGATGCACAGTGTTATGGGATGTAGTGTGCCGGTGAGGGGTGTGAAGGAGAGGAGTCACGGTGTTATGGGATGTAGTGTGCCAGTGAGGGGTGTGAAGGAGAGGAGTCACGGTGTTATGGGATGTAGTGTGTCGGTGAGGGGTGTGAAGGAGAGGAGTCACGGTGTTATGGGATGTAGTGTGCCGGTGAGGGGTGTGAAGGAGAGGAGTCACGGTGTTATGGGATGTAGTGTGCCGGTGAGGGGTGTGAAGGAGAGGAGTCACGGTGTTATGGGATGTAGTGTGCCGGTGAGGGGTGTGAAGGAGAGGAGGCACGGTGTTATGGGATGTTGTGTTCCGGTGAGGGTGGTGAAGGAGAGGAGTCACGGTGTTATGGGATGTAGTGTGCCAGTGAGGGGTGTGAAGGAGAGGATGCACGGTGTTATGGGATGTAGTGTGTCGGTGAGGGGTGTGAAGGAGAGGAGTCACGGTGTTATGGGATGTAGTGTGCCGGTGAGGGTGTGAAGGAGAGGAGTCACGGTGTTATGGGATGTAGTGTGTCGGTGAGGGGTGTGAAGGAGAGGAGTCACGGTGTTATGGGATGTAGTGTGCCGGTGAGGGGTGCGAAGGAGAGGAGTCACGGTGTTATGGGATGTAGTGTGTCGGTGAGGGGTGTGAAGGAGAGGAGTCACGGTGTTATGGGATGTAGTGTGTCGGTGAGGGGTGTGAAGGGGAGGAGTCACGGTGTTATGGGATGTAGTGTGCCGGTGAGGGGTGCGAAGGAGAGGAGTCACGGTGTTATGGGATGTTGTGTTCCGGTGAGGGTGGTGAAGGAGAGGAGTCACGGTGTTATGGGATGTAGTGTGCCGGTGAGGGGTGTGAAGGAGAGGAGTCACGGTGTTATGGGATGTAGTGTGCCGGTGAGGGGTGTGAAGGAGAGGAGTCACGGTGTTATGGGATGTAGTGTGCCGGTGAGGGGTGCGAAGGAGAGGAGTCACGGTGTTATGGGATGTAGTGTGCCGGTGAGGGGTGTGAAGGAGAGGATGCACGGTGTTATGGGATGTAGTGTGCCGGTGAGGGGTGTGAAGGAGAGGAGTCACGGTGTTATGGGATGTTGTGTGCCGGTGAGGGGTGTGAAGGAGAGGAGTCACAGTGTTATGGGATGTAGTGTGCCGGTGAGGGGTGTGAAGGAGAGGAGTCACGGTGTTATGGGATGTAGTGTGCCGGTGAGGGTGTGAAGGAGAGGAGTCACGGTGTTATGGGATGTAGTGTGCCGGTGAGGGGTGTGAAGGAGAGGAGTCACGGTGTTATGGGATGTAGTGTGCCGGTGAGGGGTGTGAAGGAGATGAGGCACTGTGTTATGGGATGTAGTGTGCCGGTGAGGGGTGTGAAGGAGAGGAGTCACGGTGTTATGGGATGTAGTGTTCCGGTGAGGGTGGTGAAGGAGAGGAGTCACGGTGTTATGGGATGTAGTGTGCCAGTGAGGGGTGTGAAGGAGAGGATGCACGGTGTTATGGGATGTAGTGTGCCGGTGAGGGTGTGAAGGAGAGGAGTCACGGTGTTATGGGATGTAGTGTGCCGGTGAGTGGTGTGAAGGAGAGGAGTCACGGTGTTATGGGATGTAGTGTGCCGGTGACGGGTGTGAAGGAGAGGAGTCACGGTGTTATGGGATGTAGTGTGCCGGTGAGGGGTGTGAAGGAGAGGAGTCACGGTGTTATGGGATGTAGTGTGCCGGTGAGGGGTGTGAAGGAGAGGATGCACTGTGTTATGGGATGTAGTGTGCCGGTGAGGGGTGTGAAGGAGAGGATGCACGGTGTTATGGGATGTAGTGTGCCGGTGAGGGGTGTGAAGGAGAGGAGTCACTGTGATATGGGATGTAGTGTGCCGGTGAGGGGTGTGAAGGAGAGGAGTCACGGTGTTATGGGATGTTGTGTTCCGGTGAGGGGTGTGAAGGAGAGGATGCACGGTGTTATGGGATGTAGTGTGCCGGTGAGGGGTGTGAAGGAGAGGATGCACGGTGTTATGGGATGTAGTGTGCCGGTGAGGGGTGTGAAGGAGAGGAGTCACGGTGTTATGGGATGTAGTGTGCCGGTGAGGGGTGTGAAGGAGAGGAGTCACGGTGTTATGGGATGTAGTGTGCCGGTGAGGGGTGTGAAGGAGAGGAGTCACGGTGTTATGGGATGTAGTGTGCCGGTGAGGGGTGTGAAGGAGAGGAGTCACGGTGTTATGGGATGTAGTGTGCCGGTGAGTGGTGTGAAGGAGAGGAGTCACTGTGATATGGGATGTAGTGTGTCGGTGAGGGGTGTGAAGGAGAGGAGTCACGGTGTTATGGGATGTAGTGTGCCGGTGAGGGTGGTGAAGGAGAGGAGACACGGTGTTATGGGATGTTGTGTTCCGGTGAGGGTGGTGAAGGAGAGGAGACACGGTGTTATGGGATGTAGTGTGCCGGTGAGGGTGTGAAGGAGAGGAGTCACGGTGTTATGGGATGTAGTGTGCCGGTGAGGGGTGTGAGGGAGAGGAGTCACAGTGTTATGGGATGTAGTGTGCCGGTGAGGGGTGTGAAGGAGAGGATGCACAGTGTTATGGGATGCAGTATGTCGGTGAGGGGTGTGAAGGAGAGGAGTCACGGTGTTATGGGATGTAGTGTGCCGGTGAGGGGTGTGAAGGAGAGGAGACACGGTGTTATGGGATGTAGTGTGCCGGTGAGGGGTGTGAAGGAGAGGAGTCACGGTGTTATGGGATGTAGTGTGCCGGTGAGGGGTGTGAAGGAGAGGAGTCACGGTGTTATGGGATGTTGTGTGCCGGTGAGGGGTGTGAAGGAGAGGATGCACAGTGTTATGGGATGTAGTGTGCCGGTGAGGGGTGTGAAGGAGAGGAGTCACGGTGTTATGGGATGTAGAGTGTCGGTGAGGGGTGTGAAGGAGAGGAGTCACGGTGTTATGGGATGTTGTGTTCCGGTGAGGGTGGTGAAGGAGAGGAGTCTCGGTGTTATGGGATGTAGAGTGTCGGTGAGGGGTGTGAAGGAGAGGAGTCACGGTGTTATGGGATGTTGTGTTCCGGTGAGGGTGGTGAAGGAGAGGAGGCACGGTGTTATGGGATGTAGTGTGCCGGTGAGGGGTGTGAAGGAGAGGAGTCACGGTGTTATGGGATGTAGTGTGCCGGTGACGGGTGTGAAGGAGAGGAGTCACAGTGTTATGGGATGTAGTGTGCCGGTGAGGGGTGTGAAGGAGAGGATGCACAGTGTTATGGGATGTAGTGTGCCGGTGAGGGGTGTGAAGGAGAGGAGTCACGGTGTTATGGGATGTAGTGTGCCAGTGAGGGGTGTGAAGGAGAGGAGTCACGGTGTTATGGGATGTAGTGTGTCGGTGAGGGGTGTGAAGGAGAGGAGTCACGGTGTTATGGGATGTAGTGTGCCGGTGAGGGGTGTGAAGGAGAGGAGTCACGGTGTTATGGGATGTAGTGTGCCGGTGAGGGGTGTGAAGGAGAGGAGTCACGGTGTTATGGGATGTAGTGTGCCGGTGAGGGGTGTGAAGGAGAGGAGGCACGGTGTTATGGGATGTTGTGTTCCGGTGAGGGTGGTGAAGGGGAGGAGTCACGGTGTTATGGGATGTAGTGTGCCAGTGAGGGGTGTGAAGGAGAGGATGCACGGTGTTATGGGATGTAGTGTGTCGGTGAGGGGTGTGAAGGAGAGGAGTCACGGTGTTATGGGATGTAGTGTGCCGGTGAGGGTGTGAAGGAGAGGAGTCACGGTGTTATGGGATGTAGTGTGTCGGTGAGGGGTGTGAAGGAGAGGAGTCACGGTGTTATGGGATGTAGTGTGCCGGTGAGGGGTGCGAAGGAGAGGAGTCACGGTGTTATGGGATGTAGTGTGTCGGTGAGGGGTGTGAAGGAGAGGAGTCACGGTGTTATGGGATGTAGTGTGTCGGTGAGGGGTGTGAAGGAGAGGAGTCACGGTGTTATGGGATGTAGTGTGCCGGTGAGGGGTGCGAAGGAGAGGAGTCACGGTGTTATGGGATGTTGTGTTCCGGTGAGGGTGGTGAAGGAGAGGAGTCACGGTGTTATGGGATGTAGTGTGCCGGTGAGGGGTGTGAAGGAGAGGAGTCACGGTGTTATGGGATGTAGTGTGCCGGTGAGGGGTGTGAAGGAGAGGAGTCACGGTGTTATGGGATGTAGTGTGCCGGTGAGGGGTGCGAAGGAGAGGAGTCACGGTGTTATGGGATGTAGTGTGCCGGTGAGGGGTGTGAAGGAGAGGATGCACGGTGTTATGGGATGTAGTGTGCCGGTGAGGGGTGTGAAGGAGAGGAGTCACGGTGTTATGGGATGTTGTGTGCCGGTGAGGGGTGTGAAGGAGAGGAGTCACAGTGTTATGGGATGTAGTGTGCCGGTGAGGGGTGTGAAGGAGAGGAGTCACGGTGTTATGGGATGTAGTGTGCCGGTGAGGGTGTGAAGGAGAGGAGTCACGGTGTTATGGGATGTAGTGTGCCGGTGAGGGGTGTGAAGGAGAGGAGTCACGGTGTTATGGGATGTAGTGTGCCGGTGAGGGGTGTGAAGGAGATGAGGCACTGTGTTATGGGATGTAGTGTGCCGGTGAGGGGTGTGAAGGAGAGGAGTCACGGTGTTATGGGATGTAGTGTTCCGGTGAGGGTGGTGAAGGAGAGGAGTCACGGTGTTATGGGATGTAGTGTGCCAGTGAGGGGTGTGAAGGAGAGGATGCACGGTGTTATGGGATGTAGTGTGCCGGTGAGGGTGTGAAGGAGAGGAGTCACGGTGTTATGGGATGTAGTGTGCCGGTGAGTGGTGTGAAGGAGAGGAGTCACGGTGTTATGGGATGTAGTGTGCCGGTGACGGGTGTGAAGGAGAGGAGTCACGGTGTTATGGGATGTAGTGTGCCGGTGAGGGGTGTGAAGGAGAGGAGTCACGGTGTTATGGGATGTAGTGTGCCGGTGAGGGGTGTGAAGGAGAGGATGCACTGTGTTATGGGATGTAGTGTGCCGGTGAGGGGTGTGAAGGAGAGGATGCACGGTGTTATGGGATGTAGTGTGCCGGTGAGGGGTGTGAAGGAGAGGAGTCACTGTGATATGGGATGTAGTGTGCCGGTGAGGGGTGTGAAGGAGAGGAGTCACGGTGTTATGGGATGTTGTGTTCCGGTGAGGGGTGTGAAGGAGAGGATGCACGGTGTTATGGGATGTAGTGTGCCGGTGAGGGGTGTGAAGGAGAGGATGCACGGTGTTATGGGATGTAGTGTGCCGGTGAGGGGTGTGAAGGAGAGGAGTCACGGTGTTATGGGATGTAGTGTGCCGGTGAGGGGTGTGAAGGAGAGGAGTCACGGTGTTATGGGATGTAGTGTGCCGGTGAGGGGTGTGAAGGAGAGGATGCACTGTGTTATGGGATGTAGTGTGCCGGTGAGGGGTGTGAAGGAGAGGAGACACGGTGTTATGGGATGTAGTGTGCCGGTGAGGGGTGTGAAGGAGAGGAGTCACGGTGTTATGGGATGTAGTGTGCCGGTGAGGGGTGTGAAGGAGAGGAGTCACGGTGTTATGGGATGTAGTGTGCCGGTGAGGGGTGTGAAGGAGAGGAGTCACGGTGTTATGGGATGTAGTGTGCCGGTGAGGGGTGTGAAGGAGAGGAGTCACGGTGTTATGGGATGTAGTGTGCCGGTGAGGGGTGTGAAGGAGAGGAGTCACGGTGTTATGGGATGTAGTGTGCCGGTGAGGGGTGTGAAGGAGAGGAGTCACGGTGTTATGGGATGTAGTGTGCCGGTGAGGGGTGTGAAGGAGAGGAGTCACGGTGTTATGGGATGTAGTGTGCCGGTGAGGGGTGTGAAGGAGAGGAGTCACGGTGTTATGGGATGTAGTGTGCCGGTGAGGGGTGAGAAGGAGAGGAGTCACGGTGTTATGGGATGTAGTGTGCCGGTGAGGGGTGTGAAGGAGAGGAGGCACGGTGTTATGGGATGTTGTGTTCCGGTGAGGGTGGTGAAGGAGAGGAGTCACGGTGTTATGGGATGTAGTGTGTCGGTGAGGGGTGTGAAGGAGAGGAGTCACGGTGTTATGGGATGTAGTGTGCCGGTGAGGGGTGTGAAGGAGAGGAGTCACGGTGTTATGGGATGTTGTGTGCCGGTGAGGGGTGTGAAGGAGAGGAGTCACTGTGATATGGGATGTAGTGTGCCGGTGAGGGTGTGAAGGAGAGGAGTCACGGTGTTATGGGATGTTGTGTGCCGGTGAGGGGTGTGAAGGAGAGGAGTCACTGTGATATGGGATGTAGTGTGCCGGTGAGGGTGTGAAGGAGAGGAGTCACGGTGTTATGGGATGTAGTGTGCCGGTGAGGGTGTGAAGGAGAGGAGTCACGGTGTTATGGGATGTAGTGTGCCGGTGAGGGGTGTGAAGGAGAGGAGTCACGGTGTTATGGGATGTAGTGTGCCGGTGAGGGGTGTGAAGGAGAGGATGCACGGTGTTATGGGATGTAGTGTGCCGGTGAGGGGTGTGAAGGAGAGGAGTCACGGTGTTATGGGATGTAGTGTGCCGGTGAGGGGTGTGAAGGAGAGGAGTCACGGTGTTATGGGATGTAGTGTGCCGGTGAGGGGTGTGAAGGAGAGGATGCACGGTGTTATGGGATGTAGTGTGCCGGTGAGGGGTGTGAAGGAGAGGAGTCACGGTGTTATGGGATGTAGTGTGCCGGTGAGGGGTGTGAAGGAGAGAATGCAAGGTGTTATGGGATGTAGTGTGCCGGTGAGGGGTGTGAAGGAGAGAATGCACGGTGTTATGGGATGTAGTGTGCCGGTGAGGGGTGTGAAGGAGAGGAGTCACGGTGTTATGGGATGTAGTGTGCCGGTGAGGGGTGTGAAGGAGAGGAGGCACGGTGTTATGGGATGTAGTGTGCCGGTGAGGGGTGTGAAGGAGAGGAGTCACGGTGTTATGGGATGTAGTGTGCCGGTGAGGGGTGAGAAGGAGAGGAGTCACGGTGTTATGGGATGTAGTGTGCCGGTGAGGGGTGTGAAGGAGAGGAGGCACGGTGTTATGGGATGTAGTGTGCCGGTGAGGGGTGTGAAGGAGAGGAGTCACGGTGTTATGGGATGTAGTGGGCCGGTGAGGGGTGTGAAGGAGAGGAGACACGGTGTTATGGGATGTAGTGTGTCGGTGAGGGGTGTGAAGGAGAGGAGTCTCGGTGTTATGGGATGTTGTGTGCCGGTGAGCGGTGTGAAGGAGAGGAGTCACGGTGTTATGGGATGTAGTGTGCCGGTGAGGGGTGTGAAGGAGAGGAGTCACGGTGTTATGGGATGTAGTGTGCCGGTGAGGGGTGTGAAGGAGAGGATGCACGGTGTTATGGGATGTTGTGTGCCGGTGAGGGGTGTGAAGGAGAGGATGCACGGTGTTATGGGATGTTGTGTGCCGGTGAGGGGTGTGAAGGAGAGGAGACACGGTGTTATGGGATGTAGTGTGTCGGTGAGGGGTGTGAAGGAGAGGAGTCACGGTGTTATGGGATGTAGTGTGCCGGTGAGGGTGTGAAGGAGAGGAGTCACGGTGTTATGGGATGTAGTGTGCAGGTGAGGGGTGTGAAGGAGAGGAGTCACGGTGTTATGGGATGTAGTGTGCCGGTGAGGGGTGTGAAGGAGAGGAGTCACGGTGTTATGGGATGTAGTGTGTCGGTGAGGGGTGTGAAGGAGAGGAGTCACGGTGTTATGGGATGTAGTGTGCCGGTGAGGGGTGTGAAGGAGAGGAGTCACGGTGTTATGGGATGTAGTGTGCCGGTGAGGGGTGTGAAGGAGAGGAGTCACGGTGTTATGGGATGTAGTGTGCCGGTGAGGGGTGTGAAGGAGAGGAGTCACGGTGTTATGGGATGTAGTGTGTCGGTGAGGGGTGTGAAGGAGAGGAGTCACGGTGTTATGGGATGTAGTGTGCCGGTGAGGGGTGTGAAGGAGAGGAGTCACGGTGTTATGGGATGTAGTGTGCCGGTGAGGGGTGTGAAGGAGAGGAGTCACGGTGTTATGGGATGTAGTGTGCCGGTGAGGGGTGTGAAGGAGAGGAGTCACGGTGTTATGGGATGTAGTGTGCCGGTGAGGGTGTGAAGGAGAGGAGTCACAGTGTTATGGGATGTAGTGTGCCGGTGAGGGGTGTGAAGGAGAGGATGCACGGTGTTATGGGATGTAGTGTGCCGGTGAGGGGTGTGAAGGAGAGGAGACACGGTGTTATGGGATGTAGTGTGCCGGTGAGGGGTGTGAAGGAGAGGAGTCACGGTGTTATGGGATGTAGTGTGCCGGTGTGGGGTGTGAAGGAGAGGAGTCACGGTGTTATGGGATGTAGTGTGCCGGTGAGGGGTGTGAAGGAGAGGAGTCACTGTGATATGGGATGTAGTGTGCCGGTGAGGGGTGTGAAGGAGAGGAGTCACAGTGTTATGGGATGTAGTGTGCCGGTGAGGGGTGTGAAGGAGAGGATGCACGGTGTTATGGGATGTAGTGTGCCGGTGAGGGGTGTGAAGGAGAGGAGTCACGGTGTTATGGGATGTAGTGTGCCGGTGAGGGGTGTGAAGGAGAGGAGTCACGGTGTTATGGGATGTAGTGTGCCGGTGAGGGGTGTGAAGGAGAGGATGCACGGTGTTATGGGATGTAGTGTGCCGGTGAGGGGTGTGAAGGAGAGGAGTCACGGTGTTATGGGATGTAGTGTGCCGGTGAGGGGTGTGAAGGAGAGGAGTCACGGTGTTATGGGATGTAGTGTGCCGGTGAGGGGTGTGAAGGAGAGGATGCACGGTGTTATGGGATGTAGTGTACCGGTGAGGGATGTGAAGGAGAGGAGTCACGGTGTTATGGGATGTAGTGTGCCGGTGAGGGGTGTGAAGGAGAGGAGTCACGGTGTTATGGGATGTAGTGTGCCGGTGAGGGGTGTGAAGGAGAGGAGTCACGGTGTTATGGGATGTAGTGTGCCGGTGAGGGGTGTGAAGGAGAGGAGTCACGGTGTTATGGGATGTAGTGTGCCGGTGAGGGGTGTGAAGGAGAGGAGACACGGTGTTATGGGATGTAGTGTGCCGGTGAGGGGTGTGAAGGAGAGGAGTCACTGTGATATGGGATGTAGTGTGTCGGTGAGGGGTGTGAAGGAGAGGAGTCACGGTGTTATGGGATGTAGTGTGCCGGTGAGGGGTGTGAAGGAGAGGATGCACGGTGTTATGGGATGTAGTGTGCCGGTGAGCGGTGTGAAGGAGAGGAGTCACGGTGTTATGGGATGTAGTGTGCCGGTGAGGGGTGTGAAGGAGAGGAGTCACGGTGTTATGGGATGTAGTGTGCCGGTGAGGGGTGTGAAGGAGAGGATGCACGGTGTTATGGGATGTAGTGTGCCGGAGAGGGGTGTGAAGGAGAGGATGCACGGTGTTATGGGATGTAGTGTGCCGGTGAGGGGTGTGAAGGAGAGGAGACACGGTGTTATGGGATGTAGTGTGCCGGTGAGGGGTGTGAAGGAGAGGAGTCACGGTGTTATGGGATGTAGTGTGCCGGTGTGGGGTGTGAAGGAGAGGAGTCACGGTGTTATGGGATGTAGTGTGCCGGTGAGGGGTGTGAAGGAGAGGAGTCACTGTGATATGGGATGTAGTGTGCCGGTGAGGGGTGTGAAGGAGAGGAGTCACAGTGTTATGGGATGTAGTGTGCCGGTGAGGGGTGTGAAGGAGAGGATGCACGGTGTTATGGGATGTAGTGTGCCGGTGAGGGGTGTGAAGGAGAGGAGTCACGGTGTTATGGGATGTAGTGTGCCGGTGAGGGGTGTGAAGGAGAGGAGTCACGGTGTTATGGGATGTAGTGTGCCGGTGAGGGGTGTGAAGGAGAGGATGCACGGTGTTATGGGATGTAGTGTGCCGGTGAGGGGTGTGAAGGAGAGGAGTCACGGTGTTATGGGATGTAGTGTGCCGGTGAGGGGTGTGAAGGAGAGGAGTCACGGTGTTATGGGATGTAGTGTGCCGGTGAGGGGTGTGAAGGAGAGGATACACGGTGTTATGGGATGTAGTGTACCGGTGAGGGATGTGAAGGAGAGGAGTCACGGTGTTATGGGATGTAGTGTGCCGGTGAGGGGTGTGAAGGAGAGGAGTCACGGTGTTATGGGATGTAGTGTGCCGGTGAGGGGTGTGAAGGAGAGGAGTCACGGTGTTATGGGATGTAGTGTGCCGGTGAGGGGTGTGAAGGAGAGGAGTCACGGTGTTATGGGATGTAGTGTGCCGGTGAGGGGTGTGAAGGAGAGGATGCACGGTGTTATGGGATGTAGTGTGTCGGTGAGGGGTGTGAAGGAGAGGAGTCACGGTGTTATGGGATGTAGTGTGCCGGTGAGGGGTGTGAAGGAGAGGATGCACGGTGTTATGGGATGTAGTGTGCCGGTGAGCGGTGTGAAGGAGAGGAGTCACGGTGTTATGGGATGTAGTGTGCCGGTGAGGGGTGTGAAGGAGAGGAGTCACGGTGTTATGGGATGTAGTGTGCCGGTGAGGGGTGTGAAGGAGAGGATGCACGGTGTTATGGGATGTAGTGTGCCGGAGAGGGTGGTGAAGTAGAGGAGTCACGGTGTTATGGGATGTAGTGTGCCGGTGAGGGGTGTGAAGGAGAGGAGTCACGGTGTTATGGGATGTAGTGTGCCGGTGAGCGGTGTGAAGGAGAGGAGTCACTGTGATATGGGATGTAGTGTGCCGGTGAGGGGTGTGAAGGAGAGGAGTCACAGTGTTATGGGATGTAGTGTGCCGGTGAGTGGTGTGAAGGAGAGGAGGCATGGTGTTATGGGATGTAGTGTGCCGGAGAGGGTGTGAAGGAGAGGAGTCACGGTGTTATGGGATGTTGTGTTCCGGTGAGGGTGTGAAGGAGAGGAGTCACGGTGTTATGGAATGTAGTGTGCCGGTGAGGGGTGTGAAGGAGAGGAGTCACGGTGTTATGGGATGTAGTGTGCCGGTGAGGGGTGTGAAGGAGAGGAGTCACGGTGTTATGGGATGTAGTGTGTCGGTGAGGGGTGTGAAGGAGAGGAGACACGGTGTTATGGGATGTAGTGTGCCTGTGAGGGGTGTGAAGGAGAGGAGTCACGGTGTTATGGGATGTAGTGTGCCGGTGTGGGGTGTGAAGGAGAGGAGGCATGGTGTTATGGGATGTAGTGTGCCGGTGAGGGGTGTGAAGGAGAGGAGTCACGGTGTTATGGGATGTAGTGTGCCGGTGAGGGGTGTGAAGGAGAGGAGTCACGGTGTTATGGGATGTAGTGTGCCGGTGAGGGGTGTGAAGGAGAGGAGTCACAGTGTTATGGGATGTAGTGTGCCGGTGAGGGGTGTGAAGGAGAGGAGGAATGGTGTTATGGGATGTAGTGTGCCGGTGAGGGGTGTGAAGGAGAGGAGTCACGGTGTTATGGGATGTTGTGTTCCGGTGAGGGTGGTGAAGGAGAGGAGTCTCGGTGTTATGGGATGTAGAGTGTCGGTGAGGGGTGTGAAGGAGAGGAGTCACGGTGTTATGGGATGTTGTATTCCGGTGAGGGTGGTGAAGGAGAGGAGGCACGGTGTTATGGGATGTAGTGTGCCGGTGAGGGGTGTGAAGGAGAGGAGTCACGGTGTTATGGGATGTAGTGTGCCGGTGAGGGGTGTGAAGGAGAGGAGTCACAGTGTTATGGGATGTAGTGTGCCGGTGAGGGGTGTGAAGGAGAGGATGCACAGTGTTATGGGATGTAGTGTGCCGGTGAGGGGTGTGAAGGAGAGGAGTCACGGTGTTATGGGATGTAGTGTGCCAGTGAGGGGTGTGAAGGAGAGGAGTCACGGTGTTATGGGATGTAGTGTGTCGGTGAGGGGTGTGAAGGAGAGGAGTCACGGTGTTATGGGATGTAGTGTGCCGGTGAGGGGTGTGAAGGAGAGGAGTCACGGTGTTATGGGATGTAGTGTGCCGGTGAGGGGTGTGAAGGAGAGGAGTCACGGTGTTATGGGATGTAGTGTGCCGGTGAGGGGTGTGAAGGAGAGGAGGCACGGTGTTATGGGATGTTGTGTTCCGGTGAGGGTGGTGAAGGAGAGGAGTCACGGTGTTATGGGATGTAGTGTGCCAGTGAGGGGTGTGAAGGAGAGGATGCACGGTGTTATGGGATGTAGTGTGTCGGTGAGGGGTGTGAAGGAGAGGAGTCACGGTGTTATGGGATGTAGTGTGCCGGTGAGGGTGTGAAGGAGAGGAGTC
This sequence comes from Hemitrygon akajei, assembly GCF_048418815.1. Taxonomy (NCBI): domain Eukaryota; kingdom Metazoa; phylum Chordata; class Chondrichthyes; order Myliobatiformes; family Dasyatidae; genus Hemitrygon; species Hemitrygon akajei. Next base: position 186,994,256 of record NC_133129.1, read on the forward strand.
ACGGTGTTATGGGATGTAGTGTGTCGGTGAGGGGTGTGAAGGAGAGGAGTCACGGTGTTATGGGATGTAGTGTGCCGGTGAGGGGTGCGAAGGAGAGGAGTCACGGTGTTATGGGATGTAGTGTGTCGGTGAGGGGTGTGAAGGAGAGGAGTCACGGTGTTATGGGATGTAGTGTGCCGGTGAGGGGTGCGAAGGAGAGGAGTCACGGTGTTATGGGATGTAGTGTGCCGGTGAGGGGTGTGAAGGAGAGGATGCACGGTGTTATGGGATGTAGTGTGCCGGTGAGGGGTGTGAAGGAGAGGAGTCACGGTGTTATGGGATGTAGTGTGCCGGTGAGGGGTGTGAAGGAGAGGAGTCACGGTGTTATGGGATGTAGTGTGCCGGTGAGGGGTGTGAAGGAGAGGAGTCACGGTGTTATGGGATGTAGTGTGCCGGTGAGGGGTGTGAAGGAGAGGAGTCACGGTGTTATGGGATGTAGTGTGCCGGTGAGGGGTGTGAAGGAGAGGAGTCACGGTGTTATGGGATGTTGTGTGCCGGTGAGGGGTGTGAAGGAGAGGAGTCACAGTGTTATGGGATGTAGTGTGCCGGTGAGGGGTGTGAAGGAGAGGAGTCACGGTGTTATGGGATGTAGTGTGCCGGTGAGGGTGTGAAGGAGAGGAGTCACGGTGTTATGGGATGTAGTGTGCCGGTGAGGGGTGTGAAGGAGAGGAGTCACGGTGTTATGGGATGTAGTGTGCCGGTGAGGGGTGTGAAGGAGATGAGGCACTGTGTTATGGGATGTAGTGTGCCGGTGAGGGGTGTGAAGGAGAGGAGTCACGGTGTTATGGGATGTAGTGTTCCGGTGAGGGTGGTGAAGGAGAGGAGTCACGGTGTTATGGGATGTAGTGTGCCAGTGAGGGGTGTGAAGGAGAGGATGCACGGTGTTATGGGATGTAGTGTGCCGGTGAGGGTGTGAAGGAGAGGAGTCACGGTGTTATGGGATGTAGTGTGCCGGTGAGTGGTGTGAAGGAGAGGAGTCACGGTGTTATGGGATGTAGTGTGCCGGTGACGGGTGTGAAGGAGAGGAGTCACGGTGTTATGGGATGTAGTGTGCCGGTGAGGGGTGTGAAGGAGAGGAGTCACGGTGTTATGGGATGTAGTGTGCCGGTGAGGGGTGTGAAGGAGAGGATGCACTGTGTTATGGGATGTAGTGTGCCGGTGAGGGGTGTGAAGGAGAGGATGCACGGTGTTATGGGATGTAGTGTGCCGGTGAGGGGTGTGAAGGAGAGGAGTCACTGTGATATGGGATGTAGTGTGCCGGTGAGGGGTGTGAAGGAGAGGAGTCACGGTGTTATGGGATGTTGTGTTCCGGTGAGGGGTGTGAAGGAGAGGATGCACGGTGTTATGGGATGTAGTGTGCCGGTGAGGGGTGTGAAGGAGAGGATGCACGGTGTTATGGGATGTAGTGTGCCGGTGAGGGGTGTGAAGGAGAGGAGTCACGGTGTTATGGGATGTAGTGTGCCGGTGAGGGGTGTGAAGGAGAGGAGTCACGGTGTTATGGGATGTAGTGTGCCGGTGAGGGGTGTGAAGGAGAGGATGCACTGTGTTATGGGATGTAGTGTGCCGGTGAGGGGTGTGAAGGAGAGGAGGCACGGTGTTATGGGATGTAGTGTGCCGGTGAGGGGTGTGAAGGAGAGGAGTCACTGTGTTATGGGATGTAGTGTGCCGGTGAGGGGTGTGAAGGAGAGGAGTCACGGTGTTATGGGATGTAGTGTGCCGGTGAGGGGTGTGAAGGAGAGGAGTCACGGTGTTATGGGATGTAGTGTGCCGGTGAGGGGTGTGAAGGAGAGGAGTCACGGTGTTATGGGATGTAGTGTGCCGGTGAGGGGTGTGAAGGAGAGGAGTCACGGTGTTATGGGATGTAGTGTGCCGGTGAGGGGTGTGAAGGAGAGGAGTCACGGTGTTATGGGATGTAGTGTGCCGGTGAGGGGTGTGAAGGAGAGGAGTCACGGTGTTATGGGATGTAGTGTGCCGGTGAGGGGTGTGAAGGAGAGGAGTCACGGTGTTATGGGATGTAGTGTGCCGGTGAGGGGTGAGAAGGAGAGGAGTCACGGTGTTATGGGATGTAGTGTGCCGGTGAGGGGTGTGAAGGAGAGGAGGCACGGTGTTTTGGGATGTTGTGTTCCGGTGAGGGTGGTGAAGGAGAGGAGTCACGGTGTTATGGGATGTAGTGTGTCGGTGAGGGGTGTGAAGGAGAGGAGTCACGGTGTTATGGGATGTAGTGTGCCGGTGAGGGGTGTGAAGGAGAGGAGTCACGGTGTTATGGGATGTTGTGTGCCGGTGAGGGGTGTGAAGGAGAGGAGTCACTGTGATATGGGATGTAGTGTGCCGGTGAGGGTGTGAAGGAGAGGAGTCACGGTGTTATGGGATGTTGTGTGCCGGTGAGGGGTGTGAAGGAGAGGAGTCACTGTGATATGGGATGTAGTGTGCCGGTGAGGGTGTGAAGGAGAGGAGTCACGGTGTTATGGGATGTAGTGTGCCGGTGAGGGTGTGAAGGAGAGGAGTCACGGTGTTATGGGATGTAGTGTGCCGGTGAGGGGTGTGAAGGAGAGGAGTCACGGTGTTATGGGATGTAGTGTGCCGGTGAGGGGTGTGAAGGAGAGGATGCACGGTGTTATGGGATGTAGTGTGCCGGTGACGGGTGTGAAGGAGAGGAGTCACGGTGTTATGGGATGTAGTGTGCCGGTGAGGGGTGTGAAGGAGAGGAGTCACGGTGTTATGGGATGTAGTGTGCCGGTGAGGGGTGTGAAGGAGAGGATGCACTGTGTTATGGGATGTAGTGTGCCGGTGAGGGGTGTGAAGGAGAGGATGCACGGTGTTATGGGATGTAGTGTGCCGGTGAGGGGTGTGAAGGAGAGGAGTCACTGTGATATGGGATGTAGTGTGCCGGTGAGGGGTGTGAAGGAGAGGAGTCACGGTGTTATGGGATGTTGTGTTCCGGTGAGGGGTGTGAAGGAGAGGATGCACGGTGTTATGGGATGTAGTGTGCCGGTGAGGGGTGTGAAGGAGAGGATGCACGGTGTTATGGGATGTAGTGTGCCGGTGAGGGGTGTGAAGGAGAGGAGTCACGGTGTTATGGGATGTAGTGTGCCGGTGAGGGGTGTGAAGGAGAGGAGTCACGGTGTTATGGGATGTAGTGTGCCGGTGAGGGGTGTGAAGGAGAGGATGCACTGTGTTATGGGATGTAGTGTGCCGGTGAGGGGTGTGAAGGAGAGGAGGCACGGTGTTATGGGATGTAGTGTGCCGGTGAGGGGTGTGAAGGAGAGGAGTCACTGTGTTATGGGATGTAGTGTGCCGGTGAGGGGTGTGAAGGAGAGGAGTCACGGTGTTATGGGATGTAGTGTGCCGGTGAGGGGTGTGAAGGAGAGGAGTCACGGTGTTATGGGATGTAGTGTGCCGGTGAGGGGTGTGAAGGAGAGGAGTCACGGTGTTATGGGATGTAGTGTGCCGGTGAGGGGTGTGAAGGAGAGGAGTCACGGTGTTATGGGATGTAGTGTGCCGGTGAGGGGTGTGAAGGAGAGGAGTCACGGTGTTATGGGATGTAGTGTGCCGGTGAGGGGTGTGAAGGAGAGGAGTCACGGTGTTATGGGATGTAGTGTGCCGGTGAGGGGTGTGAAGGAGAGGAGTCACGGTGTTATGGGATGTAGTGTGCCGGTGAGGGGTGAGAAGGAGAGGAGTCACGGTGTTATGGGATGTAGTGTGCCGGTGAGGGGTGTGAAGGAGAGGAGGCACGGTGTTTTGGGATGTTGTGTTCCGGTGAGGGTGGTGAAGGAGAGGAGTCACGGTGTTATGGGATGTAGTGTGTCGGTGAGGGGTGTGAAGGAGAGGAGTCACGGTGTTATGGGATGTAGTGTGCCGGTGAGGGGTGTGAAGGAGAGGAGTCACGGTGTTATGGGATGTTGTGTGCCGGTGAGGGGTGTGAAGGAGAGGAGTCACTGTGATATGGGATGTAGTGTGCCGGTGAGGGTGTGAAGGAGAGGAGTCACGGTGTTATGGGATGTTGTGTGCCGGTGAGGGGTGTGAAGGAGAGGAGTCACTGTGATATGGGATGTAGTGTGCCGGTGAGGGTGTGAAGGAGAGGAGTCACGGTGTTATGGGATGTAGTGTGCCGGTGAGGGTGTGAAGGAGAGGAGTCACGGTGTTATGGGATGTAGTGTGCCGGTGAGGGGTGTGAAGGAGAGGAGTCACGGTGTTATGGGATGTAGTGTGCCGGTGAGGGGTGTGAAGGAGAGGATGCACGGTGTTATGGGATGTAGTGTGCCGGTGAGGGGTGTGAAGGAGAGGAGTCACGGTGTTATGGGATGTAGTGTGCCGGTGAGGGGTGTGAAGGAGAGGAGTCACGGTGTTATGGGATGTAGTGTGCCGGTGAGGGGTGTGAAGGAGAGGATGCACGGTGTTATGGGATGTAGTGTGCCGGTGAGGGGTGTGAAGGAGAGGAGTCACGGTGTTATGGGATGTAGTGTGCCGGTGAGGGGTGTGAAGGAGAGAATGCAAGGTGTTATGGGATGTAGTGTGCCGGTGAGGGGTGTGAAGGAGAGAATGCACGGTGTTATGGGATGTAGTGTGCCGGTGAGGGGTGTGAAGGAGAGGAGTCACGGTGTTATGGGATGTAGTGTGCCGGTGAGGAGTGTGAAGGAGAGGAGGCACGGTGTTATGGGATGTAGTGTGCCGGTGAGGGGTGTGAAGGAGAGGAGTCACGGTGTTATGGGATGTAGTGTGCCGGTGAGGGGTGAGAAGGAGAGGAGTCACGGTGTTATGGGATGTAGTGTGCCGGTGAGGGGTGTGAAGGAGAGGAGGCACGGTGTTATGGGATGTAGTGTGCCGGTGAGGGGTGTGAAGGAGAGGAGTCACGGTGTTATGGGATGTAGTGGGCCGGTGAGGGGTGTGAAGGAGAGGAGACACGGTGTTATGGGATGTAGTGTGTCGGTGAGGGGTGTGAAGGAGAGGAGTCTCGGTGTTATGGGATGTTGTGTGCCGGTGAGGGGTGTGAAGGAGAGGAGTCACGGTGTTATGGGATGTAGTGTGCCGGTGAGGGGTGTGAAGGAGAGGAGTCACGGTGTTATGGGATGTAGTGTGTCGGTGAGGGGTGTGAAGGAGAGGAGTCACGGTGTTATGGGATGTTGTGTGCCGGTGAGGGGTGTGAAGGAGAGGAGACACGGTGTTATGGGATGTAGTGTGTCGGTGAGGGGTGTGAAGGAGAGGAGTCACGGTGTTATGGGATGTAGTGTGCCGGTGAGGGTGTGAAGGAGAGGAGTCACGGTGTTATGGGATGTAGTGTGCAGGTGAGGGGTGTGAAGGAGAGGAGTCACGGTGTTATGGGATGTAGTGTGCCGGTGAGGGGTGTGAAGGAGAGGAGTCACGGTGTTATGGGATGTAGTGTGTCGGTGAGGGGTGTGAAGGAGAGGAGTCACGGTGTTATGGGATGTAGTGTGCCGGTGAGGGGTGTGAAGGAGAGGAGTCACGGTGTTATGGGATGTAGTGTGCCGGTGAGGGGTGTGAAGGAGAGGAGTCACGGTGTTATGGGATGTAGTGTGCCGGTGAGGGGTGTGAAGGAGAGGAGTCACGGTGTTATGGGATGTAGTGTGTCGGTGAGGGGTGTGAAGGAGAGGAGTCACGGTGTTATGGGATGTAGTGTGCCGGTGAGGGGTGTGAAGGAGAGGAGTCACGGTGTTATGGGATGTAGTGTGCCGGTGAGGGGTGTGAAGGAGAGGAGTCACGGTGTTATGGGATGTAGTGTGCCGGTGAGGGGTGTGAAGGAGAGGAGTCACGGTGTTATGGGATGTAGTGTGCCGGTGAGGGGTGTGAAGGAGAGGATGCACGGTGTTATGGGATGTAGTGTGCCGGTGAGGGGTGTGAAGGAGAGGAGACACGGTGTTATGGGATGTAGTGTGCCGGTGAGGGGTGTGAAGGAGAGGAGTCACGGTGTTATGGGATGTAGTGTGCCGGTGTGGGGTGTGAAGGAGAGGAGTCACGGTGTTATGGGATGTAGTGTGCCGGTGAGGGGTGTGAAGGAGAGGAGTCACTGTGATATGGGATGTAGTGTGCCGGTGAGGGGTGTGAAGGAGAGGAGTCACAGTGTTATGGGATGTAGTGTGCCGGTGAGGGGTGTGAAGGAGAGGATGCACGGTGTTATGGGATGTAGTGTGCCGGTGAGGGGTGTGAAGGAGAGGAGTCACGGTGTTATGGGATGTAGTGTGCCGGTGAGGGGTGTGAAGGAGAGGAGTCACGGTGTTATGGGATGTAGTGTGCCGGTGAGGGGTGTGAAGGAGAGGATGCACGGTGTTATGGGATGTAGTGTGCCGGTGAGGGGTGTGAAGGAGAGGAGTCACGGTGTTATGGGATGTAGTGTGCCGGTGAGGGGTGTGAAGGAGAGGAGTCACGGTGTTATGGGATGTAGTGTGCCGGTGAGGGGTGTGAAGGAGAGGATGCACGGTGTTATGGGATGTAGTGTACCGGTGAGGGATGTGAAGGAGAGGAGTCACGGTGTTATGGGATGTAGTGTGCCGGTGAGGGGTGTGAAGGAGAGGAGTCACGGTGTTATGGGATGTAGTGTGCCGGTGAGGGGTGTGAAGGAGAGGAGTCACGGTGTTATGGGATGTAGTGTGCCGGTGAGGGGTGTGAAGGAGAGGAGTCACGGTGTTATGGGATGTAGTGTGCCGGTGAGGGGTGTGAAGGAGAGGAGACACGGTGTTATGGGATGTAGTGTGCCGGTGAGGGGTGTGAAGGAGAGGAGTCACTGTGATATGGGATGTAGTGTGTCGGTGAGGGGTGTGAAGGAGAGGAGTCACGGTGTTATGGGATGTAGTGTGCCGGTGAGGGGTGTGAAGGAGAGGATGCACGGTGTTATGGGATGTAGTGTGCCGGTGAGCGGTGTGAAGGAGAGGAGTCACGGTGTTATGGGATGTAGTGTGCCGGTGAGGGGTGTGAAGGAGAGGAGTCACGGTGTTATGGGATGTAGTGTGCCGGTGAGGGGTGTGAAGGAGAGGATGCACGGTGTTATGGGATGTAGTGTGCCGGAGAGGGGTGTGAAGGAGAGGATGCACGGTGTTATGGGATGTAGTGTGCCGGTGAGGGGTGTGAAGGAGAGGAGACACGGTGTTATGGGATGTAGTGTGCCGGTGAGGGGTGTGAAGGAGAGGAGTCACGGTGTTATGGGATGTAGTGTGCCGGTGTGGGGTGTGAAGGAGAGGAGTCACGGTGTTATGGGATGTAGTGTGCCGGTGAGGGGTGTGAAGGAGAGGAGTCACTGTGATATGGGATGTAGTGTGCCGGTGAGGGGTGTGAAGGAGAGGAGTCACAGTGTTATGGGATGTAGTGTGCCGGTGAGGGGTGTGAAGGAGAGGATGCACGGTGTTATGGGATGTAGTGTGCCGGTGAGGGGTGTGAAGGAGAGGAGTCACGGTGTTATGGGATGTAGTGTGCCGGTGAGGGGTGTGAAGGAGAGGAGTCACGGTGTTATGGGATGTAGTGTGCCGGTGAGGGGTGTGAAGGAGAGGATGCACGGTGTTATGGGATGTAGTGTGCCGGTGAGGGGTGTGAAGGAGAGGAGTCACGGTGTTATGGGATGTAGTGTGCCGGTGAGGGGTGTGAAGGAGAGGAGTCACGGTGTTATGGGATGTAGTGTGCCGGTGAGGGGTGTGAAGGAGAGGATGCACGGTGTTATGGGATGTAGTGTACCGGTGAGGGATGTGAAGGAGAGGAGTCACGGTGTTATGGGATGTAGTGTGCCGGTGAGGGGTGTGAAGGAGAGGAGTCACGGTGTTATGGGATGTAGTGTGCCGGTGAGGGGTGTGAAGGAGAGGAGACACGGTGTTATGGGATGTAGTGTGCCGGTGAGGGGTGTGAAGGAGAGGAGTCACTGTGATATGGGATGTAGTGTGTCGGTGAGGGGTGTGAAGGAGAGGAGTCACGGTGTTATGGGATGTAGTGTGCCGGTGAGGGGTGTGAAGGAGAGGATGCACGGTGTTATGGGATGTAGTGTGCCGGTGAGCGGTGTGAAGGAGAGGAGTCACGGTGTTATGGGATGTAGTGTGCCGGTGAGGGGTGTGAAGGAGAGGAGTCACGGTGTTATGGGATGTAGTGTGCCGGTGAGGGGTGTGAAGGAGAGGATGCACGGTGTTATGGGATGTAGTGTGCCGGAGAGGGTGGTGAAGGAGAGGAGTCACGGTGTTATGGGATGTAGTGTGCCGGTGAGGGGTGTGAAGGAGAGGAGTCACGGTGTTATGGGATGTAGTGTGCCGGTGAGCGGTGTGAAGGAGAGGAGTCACTGTGATATGGGATGTAGTGTGCCGGTGAGGGGTGTGAAGGAGAGGAGTCACGGTGTTATGGGATGTAGTGTGCCGGTGAGTGGTGTGAAGGAGAGGAGGCATGGTGTTATGGGATGTAGTGTGCCGGAGAGGGTGTGAAGGAGAGGAGTCACGGTGTTATGGGATGTTGTGTTCCGGTGAGGGTGTGAAGGAGAGGAGTCACGGTGTTATGGAATGTAGTGTGCCGGTGAGGGGTGTGAAGGAGAGGAGTCACGGTGTTATGGGATGTAGTGTGCCGGTGAGGGGTGTGAAGGAGAGGAGTCACGGTGTTATGGGATGTAGTGTGTCGGTGAGGGGTGTGAAGGAGAGGAGACACGGTGTTATGGGATGTAGTGTGCCGGTGAGGGGTGTGAAGGAGAGGAGTCACGGTGTTATGGGATGTAGTGTGCCGGTGTGGGGTGTGAAGGAGAGGAGGCATGGTGTTATGGGATGTAGTGTGCCGGTGAGGGGTGTGAAGGAGAGGAGTCACGGTGTTATGGGATGTAGTGTGCCGGTGAGGGGTGTGAAGGAGAGGAGTCACAGTGTTATGGGATGTAGTGTGCCGGTGAGGGGTGTGAAGGAGAGGAGGCATGGTGTTATGGGATGTAGTGTGCCGGTGAGGGGTGTGAAGGAGAGGAGTCACGGTGTTATGGGATGTAGTGTGTCGGTGAGGGGTGTGAAGGAGAGGAGACACGGTGTTATGGGATGTAGTGTGCCGGTGAGGGGTGTGAAGGAGAGGAGTCACGGTGTTATGGGATGTAGTGTGCCGGTGAGGGGTGTGAAGGAGAGGAGTCACGGTGTTATGGGATGTAGTGTGCCGGTGAGGGGTGTGAAGGAGAGGAGTCACGGTGTTATGGGATGTAGTGTGCCGGTGAGGGGTGTGAAGGAGAGGAGTCACGGTGTTATGGGATGTAGTGTGTCGGTGAGGGGTGTGAAGGAGAGGAGTCACGGTGTTATGGGATGTAGTGTGTCGGTGAGGGGTGTGAAGGAGAGGAGTCACGGTGTTATGGGATGTAGTGTGCCGGTGAGGGTGTGAAGGAGAGGAGTCACGGTGTTATGGGATGTAGTGTGCCGGTGAGGGGTGTGAAGGAGAGGAGTCACGGTTTTTATGGGATGTAGTGTGCCGGTGAGGGGTGTGAAGGAGAGGATGCACGGTGTTATGGGATGTAGTGTGCCGGTGAGGGGTGTGAAGGAGAGGATGCACGGTGTTATGGGATGTAGTGTGCCGGTGAGGGGTGTGAAGGAGAGGAGTCACGGTGTTATGGGATGTAGTGTGCCGGTGAGGGGTGTGAAGGAGAGGATGCACGGTGTTATGGGATGTAGTGTACCGGTGAGGGATGTGAAGGAGAGGAGTCACGGTGTTATGGGATGTAGTGTGCCGGTGAGGGGTGTGAAGGAGAGGAGTCACGGTGTTATGGGATGTAGTGTGCCGGTGAGGGGTGTGAAGGAGAGGAGTCACGGTGTTATGGGATGTAGTGTGCCGGTGAGGGGTGTGAAGGAGAGGAGTCACGGTGTTATGGGATGTAGTGTGCCGGTGAGGGGTGTGAAGGAGAGGAGACACGGTGTTATGGGATGTAGTGTGCCGGTGAGGGGTGTGAAGGAGAGGAGTCACTGTGATATGGGATGTAGTGTGTCGGTGAGGGGTGTGAAGGAGAGGAGTCACGGTGTTATGGGATGTAGTGTGCCGGTGAGGGGTGTGAAGGAGAGGATGCACGGTGTTATGGGATGTAGTGTGCCGGTGAGCGGTGTGAAGGAGAGGAGTCACGGTGTTATGGGATGTAGTGTGCCGGTGAGGGGTGTGAAGGAGAGGAGTCACGGTGTTATGGGATGTAGTGTTCCGGTGAGGGGTGTGAAGGAGAGGATGCACGGTGTTATGGGATGTAGTGTGCCGGAGAGGGTGGTGAAGGAGAGGAGTCACGGTGTTATGGGATGTAGTGTGCCGGTGAGGGGTGTGAAGGAGAGGAGTCACGGTGTTATGGGATGTAGTGTGCCGGTGAGCGGTGTGAAGGAGAGGAGTCACTGTGATATGGGATGTAGTGTGCCGGTGAGGGGTGTGAAGGAGAGGAGTCACAGTGTTATGGGATGTAGTGTGCCGGTGAGTGGTGTGAAGGAGAGGAGGCATGGTGTTATGGGATGTAGTGTGCCGGAGAGGGTGTGAAGGAGAGGAGTCACGGTGTTATGGGATGTTGTGTTCCGGTGAGGGTGTGAAGGAGAGGAGTCACGGTGTTATGGGATGTAGTGTGCCGGTGAGGGGTGTGAAGGAGAGGAGTCACGGTGTTATGGGATGTAGTGTGCCGGTGAGGGGTGTGAAGGAGAGGAGTCACGGTGTTATGGGATGTAGTGTGTCGGTGAGGGGTGTGAAGGAGAGGAGACACGGTGTTATGGGATGTAGTGTGCCGGTGAGGGGTGTGAAGGAGAGGAGTCACGGTGTTATGGGATGTAGTGTGCCGGTGTGGGGTGTGAAGGAGAGGAGGCATGGTGTTATGGGATGTAGTGTGCCGGTGAGGGGTGTGAAGGAGAGGAGTCACGGTGTTATGGGATGTAGTGTGCCGGTGAGGGGTGTGAAGGAGAGGAGTCACGGTGTTATGGGATGTAGTGTGCCGGTGAGGGGTGTGAAGGAGAGGAGTCACGGTGTTATGGGATGTAGTGTGCCGGTGAGGGGTGTGAAGGAGAGGAGTCACGGTGTTATGGGATGTAGTGTGCCGGTGAGGGGTGTGAAGGAGAGGAGTCACGGTGTTATGGGATGTAGTGTGCCGGTGAGGGGTGTGAAGGAGAGGAGGCATGGTGTTATGGGATGTAGTGTGCCGGTGAGGGGTGTGAAGGAGAGGAGTCACGGTGTTATGGGATGTAGTGTGCCGGTGAGGGGTGTGAAGGAGAGGAGGCATGGTGTTATGGGATGTAGTGTGCCGGTGAGGGGTGTGAAGGAGAGGAGTCACGGTGTTATGGGATGTAGTGTGCCGGTGAGGGGTGTGAAGGAGAGGAGGCATGGTGTTATGGGATGTAGTGTGCCGGTGAGGGGTGTGAAGGAGAGGAGTCACGGTGTTATGGGATGTAGTGTGCCGGTGAGGGGTGTGAAGGAGAGGATGCACGGTGTTATGGGATGTAGTGTGCCGGTGAGGGGTGTGAAGGAGAGGAGTCACGGTGTTATGGGATGTAGTGTGCCGGTGAGGGGTGTGAAGGAGAGGAGTCACGGTGTTATGGGATGTAGTGTGCCGGTGAGGGGTGTGAAGGAGAGGATGCACGGTGTTATGGGATGTAGTGTACCGGTGAGGGATGTGAAGGAGAGGAGTCACGGTGTTATGGGATGTAGTGTGCCGGTGAGGGGTGTGAAGGAGAGGAGTCACGGTGTTATGGGATGTAGTGTGCCGGTGAGGGGTGTGAAGGAGAGGAGTCACGGTGTTATGGGATGTAGTGTGCCGGTGAGGGGTGTGAAGGAGAGGAGTCACGGTGTTATGGGATGTAGTGTGCCGGTGAGGGGTGTGAAGGAGAGGAGACACGGTGTTATGGGATGTAGTGTGCCGGTGAGGGGTGTGAAGGAGAGGAGTCACTGTGATATGGGATGTAGTGTGTCGGTGAGGGGTGTGAAGGAGAGGAGTCACGGTGTTATGGGATGTAGTGTGCCGGTGAGGGGTGTGAAGGAGAGGATGCACGGTGTTATGGGATGTAGTGTGCCGGTGAGCGGTGTGAAGGAGAGGAGTCACGGTGTTATGGGATGTAGTGTGCCGGTGAGGGGTGTGAAGGAGAGGAGTCACGGTGTTATGGGATGTAGTGTGCCGGTGAGGGGTGTGAAGGAGAGGATGCACGGTGTTATGGGATGTAGTGTGCCGGAGAGGGGTGTGAAGGAGAGGATGCACGGTGTTATGGGATGTAGTGTGCCGGTGAGGGGTGTGAAGGAGAGGAGACACGGTGTTATGGGATGTAGTGTGCCGGTGAGGGGTGTGAAGGAGAGGAGTCACGGTGTTATGGGATGTAGTGTGCCGGTGTGGGGTGTGAAGGAGAGGAGTCACGGTGTTATGGGATGTAGTGTGCCGGTGAGGGGTGTGAAGGAGAGGAGTCACTGTGATATGGGATGTAGTGTGCCGGTGAGGGGTGTGAAGGAGAGGAGTCACAGTGTTATGGGATGTAGTGTGCCGGTGAGGGGTGTGAAGGAGAGGATGCACGGTGTTATGGGATGTAGTGTGCCGGTGAGGGGTGTGAAGGAGAGGAGTCACGGTGTTATGGGATGTAGTGTGCCGGTGAGGGGTGTGAAGGAGAGGAGTCACGGTGTTATGGGATGTAGTGTGCCGGTGAGGGGTGTGAAGGAGAGGATGCACGGTGTTATGGGATGTAGTGTGCCGGTGAGGGGTGTGAAGGAGAGGAGTCACGGTGTTATGGGATGTAGTGTGCCGGTGAGGGGTGTGAAGGAGAGGAGTCACGGTGTTATGGGATGTAGTGTGCCGGTGAGGGGTGTGAAGGAGAGGATGCACGGTGTTATGGGATGTAGTGTACCGGTGAGGGATGTGAAGGAGAGGAGTCACGGTGTTATGGGATGTAGTGTGCCGGTGAGGGGTGTGAAGGAGAGGAGTCACGGTGTTATGGGATGTAGTGTGCCGGTGAGGGGTGTGAAGGAGAGGAGTCACGGTGTTATGGGATGTAGTGTGCCGGTGAGGGGTGTGAAGGAGAGGAGTCACGGTGTTATGGGATGTAGTGTGCCGGTGAGGGGTGTGAAGGAGAGGAGACACGGTGTTATGGGATGTAGTGTGCCGGTGAGGGGTGTGAAGGAGAGGAGTCACTGTGATATGGGATGTAGTGTGTCGGTGAGGGGTGTGAAGGAGAGGAGTCACGGTGTTATGGGATGTAGTGTGCCGGTGAGGGGTGTGAAGGAGAGGATGCACGGTGTTATGGGATGTAGTGTGCCGGTGAGCGGTGTGAAGGAGAGGAGTCACGGTGTTATGGGATGTAGTGTGCCGGTGAGGGGTGTGAAGGAGAGGAGTCACGGTGTTATGGGATGTAGTGTGCCGGTGAGGGGTGTGAAGGAGAGGATGCACGGTGTTATGGGATGTAGTGTGCCGGAGAGGGTGGTGAAGGAGAGGAGTCACGGTGTTATGGGATGTAGTGTGCCGGTGAGGGGTGTGAAGGAGAGGAGTCACGGTGTTATGGGATGTAGTGTGCCGGTGAGCGGTGTGAAGGAGAGGAGTCACTGTGATATGGGATGTAGTGTGCCGGTGAGGGGTGTGAAGGAGAGGAGTCACAGTGTTATGGGATGTAGTGTGCCGGTGAGTGGTGTGAAGGAGAGGAGGCATGGTGTTATGGGATGTAGTGTGCCGGAGAGGGTGTGAAGGAGAGGAGTCACGGTGTTATGGGATGTTGTGTTCCGGTGAGGGTGTGAAGGAGAGGAGTCACGGTGTTATGGAATGTAGTGTGCCGGTGAGGGGTGTGAAGGAGAGGAGTCACGGTGTTATGGGATGTAGTGTGCCGGTGAGGGGTGTGAAGGAGAGGAGTCACGGTGTTATGGGATGTAGTGTGTCGGTGAGGGGTGTGAAGGAGAGGAGACACGGTGTTATGGGATGTAGTGTGCCGGTGAGGGGTGTGAAGGAGAGGAGTCACGGTGTTATGGGATGTAGTGTGCCGGTGTGGGGTGTGAAGGAGAGGAGGCATGGTGTTATGGGATGTAGTGTGCCGGTGAGGGGTGTGAAGGAGAGGAGTCACGGTGTTATGGGATGTAGTGTGCCGGTGAGGGGTGTGAAGGAGAGGAGTCACGGTGTTATGGGATGTAGTGTGCCGGTGAGGGGTGTGAAGGAGAGGAGTCACAGTGTTATGGGATGTAGTGTGCCGGTGAGGGGTGTGAAGGAGAGGAGGCATGGTGTTATGGGATGTAGTGTGCCGGTGAGGGGTGTGAAGGAGAGGAGTCACGGTGTTATGGGATGTAGTGTGTCGGTGAGGGGTGTGAAGGAGAGGAGACACGGTGTTATGGGATGTAGTGTGCCGGTGAGGGGTGTGAAGGAGAGGAGTCACGGTGTTATGGGATGTAGTGTGCCGGTGAGGGGTGTGAAGGAGAGGATGCACGGTGTTATGGGATGTAGTGTGCCGGTGAGGGGTGTGAAGGAGAGGAGTCACGGTGTTATGGGATGTAGTGTGCCGGTGAGGGGTGTGAAGGAGAGGAGTCACGGTGTTATGGGATGTAGTGTGCCGGTGAGGGGTGTGAAGGAGAGGATGCACGGTGTTATGGGATGTAGTGTACCGGTGAGGGATGTGAAGGAGAGGAGTCACGGTGTTATGGGATGTAGTGTGCCGGTGAGGGGTGTGAAGGAGAGGAGTCACGGTGTTATGGGATGTAGTGTGCCGGTGAGGGGTGTGAAGGAGAGGAGTCACGGTGTTATGGGATGTAGTGTGCCGGTGAGGGGTGTGAAGGAGAGGAGTCACGGTGTTATGGGATGTAGTGTGCCGGTGAGGGGTGTGAAGGAGAGGAGACACGGTGTTATGGGATGTAGTGTGCCGGTGAGGGGTGTGAAGGAGAGGAGTCACTGTGATATGGGATGTAGTGTGTCGGTGAGGGGTGTGAAGGAGAGGAGTCACGGTGTTATGGGATGTAGTGTGCCGGTGAGGGGTGTGAAGGAGAGGATGCACGGTGTTATGGGATGTAGTGTGCCGGTGAGCGGTGTGAAGGAGAGGAGTCACGGTGTTATGGGATGTAGTGTGCCGGTGAGGGGTGTGAAGGAGAGGAGTCACGGTGTTATGGGATGTAGTGTGCCGGTGAGGGGTGTGAAGGAGAGGATGCACGGTGTTATGGGATGTAGTGTGCCGGAGAGGGGTGTGAAGGAGAGGATGCACGGTGTTATGGGATGTAGTGTGCCGGTGAGGGGTGTGAAGGAGAGGAGACACGGTGTTATGGGATGTAGTGTGCCGGTGAGGGGTGTGAAGGAGAGGAGTCACGGTGTTATGGGATGTAGTGTGCCGGTGTGGGGTGTGAAGGAGAGGAGTCACGGTGTTATGGGATGTAGTGTGCCGGTGAGGGGTGTGAAGGAGAGGAGTCACTGTGATATGGGATGTAGTGTGCCGGTGAGGGGTGTGAAGGAGAGGAGTCACAGTGTTATGGGATGTAGTGTGCCGGTGAGGGGTGTGAAGGAGAGGATGCACGGTGTTATGGGATGTAGTGTGCCGGTGAGGGGTGTGAAGGAGAGGAGTCACGGTGTTATGGGATGTAGTGTGCCGGTGAGGGGTGTGAAGGAGAGGAGTCACGGTGTTATGGGATGTAGTGTGCCGGTGAGGGGTGTGAAGGAGAGGATGCACGGTGTTATGGGATGTAGTGTGCCGGTGAGGGGTGTGAAGGAGAGGAGTCACGGTGTTATGGGATGTAGTGTGCCGGTGAGGGGTGTGAAGGAGAGGAGTCACGGTGTTATGGGATGTAGTGTGCCGGTGAGGGGTGTGAAGGAGAGGATGCACGGTGTTATGGGATGTAGTGTACCGGTGAGGGATGTGAAGGAGAGGAGTCACGGTGTTATGGGATGTAGTGTGCCGGTGAGGGGTGTGAAGGAGAGGAGTCACGGTGTTATGGGATGTAGTGTGCCGGTGAGGGGTGTG
The DNA here is from genome assembly GCF_048418815.1 of Hemitrygon akajei. Lineage (NCBI taxonomy): Eukaryota > Metazoa > Chordata > Chondrichthyes > Myliobatiformes > Dasyatidae > Hemitrygon > Hemitrygon akajei. The sequence goes on from NC_133129.1 coordinate 187,010,140, forward strand.
AAGGAGAGGAGTCACGGTGTTATGGGATGTAGTGTGCCGGTGAGGGGTGTGAAGGAGAGGAGTCACGGTGTTATGGGATGTAGTGTGCCGGTGAGGGGTGTGAAGGAGAGGAGACACGGTGTTATGGGATGTAGTGTGCCGGTGAGGGGTGTGAAGGAGAGGAGTCACTGTGATATGGGATGTAGTGTGTCGGTGAGGGGTGTGAAGGAGAGGAGTCACGGTGTTATGGGATGTAGTGTGCCGGTGAGGGGTGTGAAGGAGAGGATGCACGGTGTTATGGGATGTAGTGTGCCGGTGAGCGGTGTGAAGGAGAGGAGTCACGGTGTTATGGGATGTAGTGTGCCGGTGAGGGGTGTGAAGGAGAGGAGTCACGGTGTTATGGGATGTAGTGTGCCGGTGAGGGGTGTGAAGGAGAGGATGCACGGTGTTATGGGATGTAGTGTGCCGGAGAGGGTGGTGAAGGAGAGGAGTCACGGTGTTATGGGATGTAGTGTGCCGGTGAGGGGTGTGAAGGAGAGGAGTCACGGTGTTATGGGATGTAGTGTGCCGGTGAGCGGTGTGAAGGAGAGGAGTCACTGTGATATGGGATGTAGTGTGCCGGTGAGGGGTGTGAAGGAGAGGAGTCACAGTGTTATGGGATGTAGTGTGCCGGTGAGTGGTGTGAAGGAGAGGAGGCATGGTGTTATGGGATGTAGTGTGCCGGAGAGGGTGTGAAGGAGAGGAGTCACGGTGTTATGGGATGTTGTGTTCCGGTGAGGGTGTGAAGGAGAGGAGTCACGGTGTTATGGAATGTAGTGTGCCGGTGAGGGGTGTGAAGGAGAGGAGTCACGGTGTTATGGGATGTAGTGTGCCGGTGAGGGGTGTGAAGGAGAGGAGTCACGGTGTTATGGGATGTAGTGTGTCGGTGAGGGGTGTGAAGGAGAGGAGACACGGTGTTATGGGATGTAGTGTGCCGGTGAGGGGTGTGAAGGAGAGGAGTCACGGTGTTATGGGATGTAGTGTGCCGGTGTGGGGTGTGAAGGAGAGGAGGCATGGTGTTATGGGATGTAGTGTGCCGGTGAGGGGTGTGAAGGAGAGGAGTCACGGTGTTATGGGATGTAGTGTGCCGGTGAGGGGTGTGAAGGAGAGGAGTCACGGTGTTATGGGATGTAGTGTGCCGGTGAGGGGTGTGAAGGAGAGGAGTCACAGTGTTATGGGATGTAGTGTGCCGGTGAGGGGTGTGAAGGAGAGGAGGCATGGTGTTATGGGATGTAGTGTGCCGGTGAGGGGTGTGAAGGAGAGGAGTCACGGTGTTATGGGATGTAGTGTGTCGGTGAGGGGTGTGAAGGAGAGGAGACACGGTGTTATGGGATGTAGTGTGCCGGTGAGGGGTGTGAAGGAGAGGAGTCACGGTGTTATGGGATGTAGTGTGCCGGTGAGGGGTGTGAAGGAGAGGAGTCACGGTGTTATGGGATGTAGTGTGCCGGTGAGGGGTGTGAAGGAGAGGAGTCACGGTGTTATGGGATGTAGTGTGCCGGTGAGGGGTGTGAAGGAGAGGAGTCACGGTGTTATGGGATGTAGTGTGTCGGTGAGGGGTGTGAAGGAGAGGAGTCACGGTGTTATGGGATGTAGTGTGTCGGTGAGGGGTGTGAAGGAGAGGAGTCACGGTGTTATGGGATGTAGTGTGCCGGTGAGGGTGTGAAGGAGAGGAGTCACGGTGTTATGGGATGTAGTGTGCCGGTGAGGGGTGTGAAGGAGAGGAGTCACGGTTTTTATGGGATGTAGTGTGCCGGTGAGGGGTGTGAAGGAGAGGATGCACGGTGTTATGGGATGTAGTGTGCCGGTGAGGGGTGTGAAGGAGAGGATGCACGGTGTTATGGGATGTAGTGTGCCGGTGAGGGGTGTGAAGGAGAGGAGTCACGGTGTTATGGGATGTAGTGTGCCGGTGAGGGGTGTGAAGGAGAGGATGCACGGTGTTATGGGATGTAGTGTACCGGTGAGGGATGTGAAGGAGAGGAGTCACGGTGTTATGGGATGTAGTGTGCCGGTGAGGGGTGTGAAGGAGAGGAGTCACGGTGTTATGGGATGTAGTGTGCCGGTGAGGGGTGTGAAGGAGAGGAGTCACGGTGTTATGGGATGTAGTGTGCCGGTGAGGGGTGTGAAGGAGAGGAGTCACGGTGTTATGGGATGTAGTGTGCCGGTGAGGGGTGTGAAGGAGAGGAGACACGGTGTTATGGGATGTAGTGTGCCGGTGAGGGGTGTGAAGGAGAGGAGTCACTGTGATATGGGATGTAGTGTGTCGGTGAGGGGTGTGAAGGAGAGGAGTCACGGTGTTATGGGATGTAGTGTGCCGGTGAGGGGTGTGAAGGAGAGGATGCACGGTGTTATGGGATGTAGTGTGCCGGTGAGCGGTGTGAAGGAGAGGAGTCACGGTGTTATGGGATGTAGTGTGCCGGTGAGGGGTGTGAAGGAGAGGAGTCACGGTGTTATGGGATGTAGTGTTCCGGTGAGGGGTGTGAAGGAGAGGATGCACGGTGTTATGGGATGTAGTGTGCCGGAGAGGGTGGTGAAGGAGAGGAGTCACGGTGTTATGGGATGTAGTGTGCCGGTGAGGGGTGTGAAGGAGAGGAGTCACGGTGTTATGGGATGTAGTGTGCCGGTGAGCGGTGTGAAGGAGAGGAGTCACTGTGATATGGGATGTAGTGTGCCGGTGAGGGGTGTGAAGGAGAGGAGTCACAGTGTTATGGGATGTAGTGTGCCGGTGAGTGGTGTGAAGGAGAGGAGGCATGGTGTTATGGGATGTAGTGTGCCGGAGAGGGTGTGAAGGAGAGGAGTCACGGTGTTATGGGATGTTGTGTTCCGGTGAGGGTGTGAAGGAGAGGAGTCACGGTGTTATGGGATGTAGTGTGCCGGTGAGGGGTGTGAAGGAGAGGAGTCACGGTGTTATGGGATGTAGTGTGCCGGTGAGGGGTGTGAAGGAGAGGAGTCACGGTGTTATGGGATGTAGTGTGTCGGTGAGGGGTGTGAAGGAGAGGAGACACGGTGTTATGGGATGTAGTGTGCCGGTGAGGGGTGTGAAGGAGAGGAGTCACGGTGTTATGGGATGTAGTGTGCCGGTGTGGGGTGTGAAGGAGAGGAGGCATGGTGTTATGGGATGTAGTGTGCCGGTGAGGGGTGTGAAGGAGAGGAGTCACGGTGTTATGGGATGTAGTGTGCCGGTGAGGGGTGTGAAGGAGAGGAGTCACGGTGTTATGGGATGTAGTGTGCCGGTGAGGGGTGTGAAGGAGAGGAGTCACGGTGTTATGGGATGTAGTGTGCCGGTGAGGGGTGTGAAGGAGAGGAGTCACGGTGTTATGGGATGTAGTGTGCCGGTGAGGGGTGTGAAGGAGAGGAGTCACGGTGTTATGGGATGTAGTGTGCCGGTGAGGGGTGTGAAGGAGAGGAGGCATGGTGTTATGGGATGTAGTGTGCCGGTGAGGGGTGTGACGGAGAGGAGTCACGGTGTTATGGGATGTAGTGTGTCGGTGAGGGGTGTGAAGGAGAGGAGACACGGTGTTATGGGATGTAGTGTGCCGGTGAGGGGTGTGAAGGAGAGGAGTCACGGTGTTATGGGATGTAGTGTGCCGGTGAGGGGTGTGAAGGAGAGGAGTCACGGTGTTATGGGATGTAGTGTGCCGGTGAGGGGTGTGAAGGAGAGGAGGCATGGTGTTATGGGATGTAGTGTGCCGGTGAGGGGTGTGAAGGAGAGGAGTCACAGTGTTATGGGATGTAGTGTACCGGTGAGGGGTGTGAAGGAGAGGAGTCACGGTGTTATGGGATGTTGTGTTCCGGTGAGGGTGGTGAAGGAGAGGAGTCACGGTGTTATGGGATGTAGTGTGCCGGTGAGGGGTGTGAAGGAGAGGAGTCACTGTGATATGGGATGTAGTGTGCCGGTGAGGGGTGTGAAGGAGAGGAGTCACGGTGTTATGGGATGTAGTGTGCCGGTGAGGGGTGTGAAGGAGAGGAGTCACTGTGATATGGGATGTAGTGTGCCGGTGAGGGGTGTGAAGGAGAGGAGTCACGGTGTTATGGGATGTAGTGTGCCAGTGAGGGGTGTGAAGGAGAGGAGTCACGGTGTTATGGGATGTAGTGTGTCGGTGAGGGGTGTGAAGGAGAGGAGTCACGGTGTTATGGGATGTAGTGTGCCGGTGAGGGGTGTGAAGGAGAGGAGTCACTGTGATATGGGATGTAGTGTGTCGGTGAGGGGTGTGAAGGAGAGGAGTCACTGTGATATGGGATGTAGTGTGCCGGTGAGGGGTGTGAAGGAGAGGAGTCACGGTGTTATGGGATGTAGTGTGCCGGTGAGGGGTGTGAAGGAGAGGAGTCACGGTGTTATGGGATGTAGTGTGTCGGTGAGGGGTGTGAAGGAGAGGAGTCACAGTGTTATGGGATGTAGTGTGCCGGTGAGGGTGTGAAGGAGAGGAGTCACGGTGTTATGGGATGTAGTGTGCCGGTGAGGGGTGTGAAGGAGAGGAGTCACGGTGTTATGGGATGTAGTGTGCCGGTGAGGGGTGTGAAGGAGAGGAGTCACGGTGTTATGGGATGTAGTGTGCCGGTGAGGGGTGGGTTTACCTCGGGATGATGACACACTCACCGTGCTGTTGTCCAGGGTGTAGAAGATAGGGTCCTGGTCCAAATCGACGGCTTTCACAGTCTTCCAGGGCTCACCCACGGGAAACAGCTGGAAGAACAAACAATCTGTACTACTCTCAGTCTCCATCACTCCCTGTCGAACTCCGTCACACCCCTCTGTCAACCTCAATCAACCCCGCCCAGCCTCCATTACACCCTCATTTGCCTCCATCCCATCCCCCAATCGGCCTCAATCTCCCTACCCGGCCTCCATCACAACCCTCTCAACCTCCATCACACCTTCCTGTCGGCCTCAAGCACCCCCTGTTGGCATCATTCACCTCCTCTCGGCCTCCATCAAGCACACACTCACCCTCAGCACTTACTGATCCCCTGCACTGATCCCCCTTCAGTCACTGATTTCCCTCACTCACTGATTCCCTCCCTCACTGATACCCCTCACTCACTGATCCCCCTCACTCACTGATCCCCTCACTCACTGAGCCCCTTCACTGATCTCCCTCACTCACTGATCACCCTCACTCTCTGATCCCCCTCACTCACTGACCCCTCTCAGTCACTGATCCCCCTCACTCACTGACCCCCCTCAGTCACTGATCCCCCTCACTCACTGATCACCCTCACTCTCTGATCCCCCTCACTCACTGACCCCCCTCACTCACTGATCCCCCTCACTCACTGATCACCCTCACTCTCTGATCCCCCTCACTGACCCCCCTCACTCACTGATCCCCCTCACTCTCTGATCCCCCTCACTCTCTGATCCCCCTCACTCACTGATCCCCCTCACTCTCTGACCCCCCTCACTCACTGATCACCCTCACTCACTGATCCCCTCACTCACTGATCCCCCTCACTCTCTGACCCCCTCACTCACTGATCCCCCTCACTCTCTGACCCCCCTCACTCACTGATCACCCTCACTCTCTGATTCCCCTCACTGACTGATCCCCATCACTCTCTGATCCACTCACTGACCCCCCTCAGTCTCTGACCCCCCTCACTCACTGACCCCCCTCATTCTTTGACCCCCCTCACTCACTGACCCCCCTCACTCACTGACCCCCCTCACTCACTGATCCCCCTCACTCACTGATCCCCTTCACTGACCCCCCTCATTCACTGATCCCCTCACTCACTGATCCCCCTCACTCACTGATCCCCTTCACTGATCCCCCTCAGTCTCTGACCCCCCTCACTCACTGATCCCCCTCACTCTCTGACCCCCCTCACTCACTGATCCCCCTCACTCTCTGACCCCCCTCACTCACTGATCCCCCTCACTCTCTGACCCCCCTCACTCACTGATCCCCCTCACTCACTGATCCCCTCACTCACTGAGCCCCCTCAGTCTCTGACCCCCCTCACTCACTGATCCCCCTCACTCACTGACCCCCCTCACTCACTGATCCCCTCACTCACTGATCCCCTTCAGTCTCGGACCCCCCTCACTCACTGATCCCCCTCACTCACTGATCCCCCTCACTCACTGACCCCCCTCAGTCTCTGACCCCCCTCAGTCTCTGACCCCCCTCACTCACTGATCCCCCTCAGTCACTGATCCCCCTCACTGACCCCCTCAGTCACTGATCCCCCTCACTCACTGACCCCCCTCAGTCACTGATCCCCCTCACTCACTGACCCCCCTCAGTCTCTGACCCCCCTCAGTCTCTGACCCCCCCTCACTCACTGATCCCCTCACTCACTGATCCCCCTCAGTCACTGATCCCCCTCACTGACCCCCCTCACTCACTGACCCCCCTCAGTCACTGATCCCCCTCACTCACTGACCCCCCTCAGTCTCTGACCCCCCTCACTCACTGATCCCCTCACTCACTGATCCCCCTCAGTCACTGATCCCCCTCACTGACCCCCCTCACTCACTGACCCCCCTCAGTCACTGATCCCCCTCACTCACTGATCCCCCTCACTCACTGACCCCCCTCTCTCACTGATCCCCTCACTCACTGATCCCCCTCAGTCACTGATCCCCCTCACTGACCCCCCTCACTCACTGACCCCCCTCAGTCACTGATCCCCCTCACTCACTGATCCCCCTCACTCTCTGACCCCCCTCACTCTCTGATCCCCTCACTCTCTGATCCCCCTCAGTCACTGATCCCCCTCACTCACTGATCCCCCTCAGTCACTGATCCCCCTCACTCACTGACCCCCCTCACTCACTGACCCCCCTCAGTCACTGATCCCCCTCACTCACTGATCCCCCTCAGTCACTGATCCCCCTCACTCACTGATCCCCCTCACTCACTGACCCCCCTCACTCACTGATCCCCTCACTCACTGATTCCCCTCACTGACTGATCCCCCTCACTGACTGATCCCCCTCACTCTCTGATCCCCTCACTCTCTGATCCCCTCACTCACTGATCCCCCTCACTCACTGACTGATCCCCCTCACTCTCTGATCCCCTCACTCTCTGATTCCCCTCACTCACTGATCCCCCTCACTCACTGATCCCCCTCACTCACTGATCCCATCACTCACTGACCCCCCTTCAGTCACTGATTCCCCTCACTGACTGATCCCCTCCCTCACTGATACCCCTCACTGACCCCCCTCACTCACTGACCCCCCTCACTCACTGATCCCCCTCACTCACTGAGCCCCTTCACTGATCTCCCTCACTCACTGATTCCCTCCCTGACTGATAACCCTCACTGACCCCCCTCACTCTCTGAGCCCCTTCACTGACTGATCCCCTTCACTGACCCCCTCACTCACTGATTCCCCTCACTGACTGATCCCCCCTCACTGATCCCCTCACTGACCGATCCCCCCTCACTGATCCCCTCACTCACCGATCCTCCTCACTCACTGATCCCCTCACTGATCCCCTACACTGACTGTTTCCCTACTCTTAATGATATCTTAGGACCATAACACCATTAGACATGTGAGCAGAACTAGGGCCCTCATTCTATCAAGACAGTGCCGCCATTCAATCATGGCTGAACCTTGTTTTCCTTCCTCAGCCGCACTCCTGGCATCCCTTCGCCTTGTAAACTTTGATGCCCTGGCTATCAAGAAGCTATTCATTTCTGTTCTAAGTGCCCCCGATGCCCTGGCATTCAAAGCTGTCTGTGGTTACAAATTCCACAAATCAACGATTTTCTCCACATCTCTGTTTTAAATGGACACCCCCTATCCTGTGAATGTACCCACTTGTCCCAGACTCACCCCCTCCCCATGGGAAACATTCTTTCCACATCTACTCTGTCTAGGACTTTCAATATTTGAAAGATTTTAATGAGATCCCCCCTCATCCTTCTGTATTCCAGCGTGTACAGACCCAGAGCCATTAAACGTGACATGTACGATAGATTTGAAATGTACACTAACATGGCATTTACTTTCCTCTCCCACCACTGACTCAAACTGCAAGTTAACCTTTAGGGTGTTCTGCACAAGGACTCCCAAGTCCCTCTGCATCTCAGATTTTTGGATTTTCTCTCCTTTTAGAAAATAGTCTGCACATTTATTTCTTCTACCAAAGTGCATGACCATGCATTTCCCAACATTTAAGAGATTAGGAGAATGAGCAAGAAATGGAAATGCCAATGGGCATTTCATTTGCCAATCTTTTGCCCATTCTCCTAATCTGTCTAAGTCCTACCGCATCCTACCTGTTTCCTCAACACTACCTGCCCCTCCACCAATCCTTGTATCATCTGCGAACTTGGCAACACCACCATCTAACCCATCATATAAATCAGTGATATACAGCATAAAAAGAAACGGTCCCAACACCGATCCCTGCGGAACACCACTACTCACTGGCAGACAACCGGAAAGGATCCTTTTATTCCCACTCGCTGCCTCCTACCAATCAGCCAATGCTCTAAACATACTCATAACTTTCCCGTAATACCACGGGCTCTTAACTTGGTAAGCAGCCTCATGTGTGGCACCTTGTCAAAGGCTTTCTAAAAGTCCAAATATACAACATCCACTACATCCCCTTTATCTGTCCTACTTGTAATCTCCTCAAAGAATTCCAACAGATTCATCAGGCAGGATTTTCCCTTAAGGAAACCATGCTGACTTTGTACTATCTTGTCCTGTGTCACCAAGTACTCCATAACCTCATTCTTAACAATTGATTCCAACATCTTCCCAACCACTGAGGTCAGGCTAACTGGTCTATAATTTCCTTTCTGTTGCCTTCCTCCTTTCTTAAAGACTGGAGTGACATTTGCAATTTTCCAGCCCTCTAGCACCATGCCAGTCAATTGATTCTTGAAAGATCATTACTAATGCCTCCACAATCTCCTTTACCCTCACACCACCTACCCAATTCACCCTCTGATCTCCCTTTCCTCAGCAGCTCCTATACCTTCGCACCGCCAACCCACTTCACCCTCTAATCTCCCTCCACCTCAGCATCTCCTACGTCCTCACACCACCTACCCACATCACCCTCTGATCAATCCATCTGCACCTCACCTTCTATCCTACACATCCCCTCACGATACAATTTTTTATCATCCTTCCCTTCCCCAGTTTTCTAACCCATCAAAGTCTTGATCCCCCGATGAACCTCCACTCATACATCAGAACATCCCTCATCCTCTCTCTCCCTACAGCACCCCCTTTACATCCCACACCCTCATACGCCGCAAGCGATATACATCCCGACATTGACAACCCCACGTTCACACCCAATTACACCCACTCTGATGCCCGCACTCCACTTCCCCTGGGAGCGGGCTGCCCGGCAGCCTTTGTGTTGATCCACCACCACCGTCTTCAGTGGCACCGAGAGAGGCATTACCTCACTGATGTTTGCATCCAGCTTCTTCTCGGGGAATTTTGGTGAGTTGTCGTTGACATTTGTCACCACCAGATGTAAAGTGAGCTTGTTCTGTAACAGAGGATGAATTCCAGAACCATGTCAATGAGACTGGCACTCTGTGGGTCAGAGGTCAGCCAGAGGGACCCCGGCTGTGGGAAGGGTCAGTGGCAGAGCATCCACTTTCAGAGGAAGGAATTACACCTCTGAGGTTGGTGCAGGGAAGGAAATGCCCCCTCACCTCCCATCACTGTGACAGCATTCATTCAGTTCCCCTCTGCCACACAGTGTGACTATCACTTAGCACCATCCCTCCCACGGAGTGATCCTCCTTTCCCTCGGTCCTGCCCCTCCCACAGTATGACCCCACTTCAGCACCACCCCTCCCATAGTGTAACACTCCCTCAGTACCACCCCTCCACAGTGTGACCCTCCCAGAGTATCACCCCTCTCACAGTGTGACCCTCCCTCAGTACCACTCCTCCACAGTGTGACCCTCCCTCAGTATCACCCCTCCCACAGTGTGACCCTCCCTTAGTACCACCCCTCCCGCAGTGTGACCCTCCCTCAGTACCACCACTTCCTGTAAAACCCAGAGCTACAGAAACGCCAAGAGAGGCTCCAGAGACGTCAACCCTGGCAGAGGAAAGATCTGCAGAGCTGGGCTAACCACAGAAGAGCGGACCCAGACAGTGAATTACGGCAAGCGGCTGTCCTTTTGGGAAGAAGAGAAGAAGAAAAGAAGAAAAGAAGAAAAGAAGAAAAGAAGAAAAGAAGAAAAGAAGAAAAGAAGAAGAAGAAGAAGAAGAAGAAGAAGAAGAAGAAGAAGAAGAAGAAGAAGAAGGTAGAAATTCAGAGAATCTAATTTCCAGGGAGAGGGGACTGAAAATAAGCTCAAGGTCAGAGGAGAAAGATTTAGGAGGGAGCTGAGATGCGGCTTCTCACAGAGAAGGAGAGTACACCGTATGGAACAAACTGACTGAGAATACAATCTATGGAATGAGATTCTCACTGAGAATGGGGAGTACACCGTATGGAACAAACTGACTGAGAATGAGGAGTACAATCTATGGAATGAGATTCTCACTGAGAATGGGGAGTACACCGTATGGAACAAACTGACTGAGAATGAGGAGTACAATCTATGGAATGAGATTCTCACTGAGAATGGGAAGAACACCGTATGGAACAAACTGACTGAGAATGAGGAGTACAATCTATGGAATGAGATTCTCACTGAGAATGGGAAGAACACCGTATGGAACAAACTGACTGAGAATGAGGAGTACAATCTATGGAATGAGATTCTCACAGAGAAGGAGAGTACACCGTATGGAACAAACTGACTGAGAATGAGGAGTACAATCTATGGAATGAGATTCTCACTGAGAATGGGGAGTACACCATATGGAACAAACTGACTGAGAATGAGGAGTACAATCTATGGAATGAGATTCTCACTGAGAATGGGGAGTACACCATATGGAACAAACTGACTGAGAATGAGGAGTACAATCTATGGAATGAGATTCTCACTGAGAATGGGAAGAACACCGTATGGAACAAACTGACTGAGAATGAGGAGTACAATCTATGGAATGAGATTCTCACAGAGAAGGAGAGTACACCGTATGGAACAAACTGACTGAGAATGAGGAGTACAATCTATGGAATGAGATTCTCACTGAGAATGGGGAGTACACCATATGGAACAAACTGACTGAGAATGAGGAGTACAATCTATGGAATGAGATTCTCACTGAGAATGGGAAGAACACCGTATGGAACAAACTGACTGAGAATGAGGAGTACAATCTATGGAATGAGATTCTCACAGAGAAGGAGAGTACACCGTATGGAACAAACTGACTGAGAATGAGGAGTACAATCTATGGAATGAGATTCTCACTGAGAATGGGAAGAACACCGTATGGAACAAACTGACTGAGAATGAGGAGTACAATCTATGGAATGAGATTCTCACTGAGAATGGGAGGAACACCGTATGGAACAAACTGACTGAGAATGAGGAGTACAATCTATGGAATGAGATTCTCACTGAGAATGGGAAGAACACCGTATGGAACAAACTGACTGAGAATGAGGAGTACAATCTATGGAATGAGATTCTCACTGAGAATGGGAAGAACACCGTATGGAACAAACTGACTGAGAATGAGGAGTACAATCTATGGAATGAGATTCTCACTGAGAATGGGAAGAACACCGTATGGAACAAACTGACTGAGAATGAGGAGTACAATCTATGGAATGAGATTCTCACAGAGAAGGAGAGTACACCGTATGGAACAAACTGACTGAGAATGAGGAGTACAATCTATGGAATGAGATTCTCACTGAGAATGGGGAGTACACCATATGGAACAAACTGACTGAGAATGAGGAGTACAATCTATGGAATGAGATTCTCACTGAGAATGGGAAGAACACCGTATGGAACAAACTGACTGAGAATGAGGAGTACAATCTATGGAATGAGATTCTCACTGAGAATGGGAAGAACACCGTATGGAACAAACTGACTGAGAATGAGGAGTACAATCTATGGAATGAGATTCTCACAGAGAAGGAGAGTACACCGTATGGAACAAACTGACTGAGAATACAATCTATGGAATGAGATTCTCACTGAGAATGGGGAGTACACCGTATGGAACAAACTGACTGAGAATGAGGAGTACAATCTATGGAATGAGATTCTTACTGAGAATGGGAAGAACACCGTATGGAACAAACTGACTGAGAATGAGGAGTACAATCTATGGAATGAGATTCTCACTGAGAATGGGAAGAACACCGTATGGAACAAACTGACTGAGAATGAGGAGTACAATCTATGGAATGAGATTCTCACAGAGAAGGAGAGTACACCGTATGGAACAAACTGACTGAGAATGAGGAGTACAATCTATGGAATGAGATTCTCACTGAGAATGGGAGTACACCATATGGAACAAACTGACTGAGAATGAGGAGTACAATCTATGGAATGAGATTCTCACTGAGAATGGGAAGAACACCGTATGGAACAAACTGACTGAGAATGAGGAGTACAATCTATGGAATGAGATTCTCACTGAGAATGGGAAGAACACCGTACGGAACAAACTGACTGAGAATGAGGAGTACAATCTATGGAATGAGATTCTCACTGAGAATGGGAAGAACACCGTATGGAACAAACTGACTGAGAATGAGGAGTACAATCTATGGAATGAGATTCTCACAGAGAAGGAGAGTACACCATATGGAACAAACTGACTGAGAATGAGGAGTACAATCTATGGAATGAGATTCTCACTGAGAATGGGAAGAACACCGTATGGAACAAACTGACTGAGAATGAGGAGTACAATCTATGGAATGAGATTCTCACAGAGAAGGAGAGTACACCGTATGGAACAAACTGACTGAGAATGAGGAGTACAATCTATGGAATGAGATTCTCACTGAGAATGGGAGTACACCATATGGAACAAACTGACTGAGAATGAGGAGTACAATCTATGGAATGAGATTCTCACTGAGAATGGGAAGAACACCGTATGGAACAAACTGACTGAGAATGAGGAGTACAATCTATGGAATGAGATTCTCACTGAGAATGGGAAGAACACCGTACGGAACAAACTGACTGAGAATGAGGAGTACAATCTATGGAATGAGATTCTCACTGAGAATGGGAAGAACACCGTATGGAACAAACTGACTGAGAATGAGGAGTACAATCTATGGAATGAGATTCTCACAGAGAAGGAGAGTACACCATATGGAACAAACTGACTGAGAATGAGGAGTACAATCTATGGAATGAGATTCTCACTGAGAATGGGAAGAACACCGTATGGAACAAACTGACTGAGAATGAGGAGTACAATCTATGGAATGAGATTCTCACAGAGAAGGAGAGTACACCGTATGGAACAAACTGACTGAGAATGAGGAGTACAATCTATGGAATGAGATTCTCACTGAGAATGGGGAGTACACCATATGGAACAAACTGACTGAGAATGAGGAGTACAATCTATGGAATGAGATTCTCACTGAGAATGGGAAGAACACCGTATGGAACAAACTGACTGAGAATGAGGAGTACAATCTATGGAATGAGATTCTCACTGAGAATGGGAAGAACACCGTATGGAACAAACTGACTGAGAATGAGGAGTACAATCTATGGAATGAGATTCTCACAGAGAAGGAGAGTACACCGTATGGAACAAACTGACTGAGAATACAATCTATGGAATGAGATTCTCACTGAGAATGGGGAGTACACCGTATGGAACAAACTGACTGAGAATGAGGAGTACAATCTATGGAATGAGATTCTCACTGAGAATGGGGAGTACACCGTATGGAACAAACTGACTGAGAATGAGGAGTACAATCTATGGAATGAGATTCTCACTGAGAATGGGAAGAACACCGTATGGAACAAACTGACTGAGAATGAGGAGTACAATCTATGGAATGAGATTCTCACTGAGAATGGGGAGTACACCGTATGGAACAAACTGACTGAGAATGAGGAGTACAATCTATGGAATGAGATTCTCACTGAGAATGGGAGTACACCATATGGAACAAACTGACTGAGAATGAGGAGTACAATCTATGGAATGAGATTCTCACTGAGAATGGGAAGAACACCGTATGGAACAAACTGACTGAGAATGAGGAGTACAATCTATGGAATGAGATTCTCACTGAGAATGGGAAGAACACCGTATGGAACAAACTGACTGAGAATGAGGAGTACAATCTATGGAATGAGATTCTCACTGAGAATGGGAAGAACACCGTATGGAACAAACTGACTGAGAATGAGGAGTACAATCTATGGAATGAGATTCTCACAGAGAAGGAGAGTACACCATATGGAACAAACTGACTGAGAATGAGGAGTACAATCTATGGAATGAGATTCTCACTGAGAATGGGGAGTACACCATATGGAACAAACTGACTGAGAATGAGGAGTACAATCTATGGAATGAGATTCTCACTGAGAATGGGAAGAACACCGTATGGAACAAACTGACTGAGAATGAGGAGTACAATCTATGGAATGAGATTCTCACAGAGAAGGAGAGTACACCGTATGGAACAAACTGACTGAGAATGAGGAGTACAATCTATGGAATGAGATTCTCACTGAGAATGGGGAGTACACCATATGGAACAAACTGACTGAGAATGAGGAGTACAATCTATGGAATGAGATTCTCACTGAGAATGGGAAGAACACCGTATGGAACAAACTGACTGAGAATGAGGAGTACAATCTATGGAATGAGATTCTCACTGAGAATGGGAAGAACACCGTATGGAACAAACTGACTGAGAATGAGGAGTACAATCTATGGAATGAGATTCTCACTGAGAATGGGAAGAACACCGTATGGAACAAACTGACTGAGAATGAGGAGTACAATCTATGGAATGAGATTCTCACAGAGAAGGAGAGTACACCGTATGGAACAAACTGACTGAGAATGAGGAGTACAATCTATGGAATGAGATTCTCACTGAGAATGGGAGTACACCATATGGAACAAACTGACTGAGAATGAGGAGTACAATCTATGGAATGAGATTCTCACTGAGAATGGGAAGAACACCGTATGGAACAAACTGACTGAGAATGAGGAGTACAATCTATGGAATGAGATTCTCACTGAGAATGGGAAGAACACCGTACGGAACAAACTGACTGAGAATGAGGAGTACAATCTATGGAATGAGATTCTCACTGAGAATGGGAAGAACACCGTATGGAACAAACTGACTGAGAATGAGGAGTACAATCTATGGAATGAGATTCTCACAGAGAAGGAGAGTACACCATATGGAACAAACTGACTGAGAATGAGGAGTACAATCTATGGAATGAGATTCTCACTGAGAATGGGAAGAACACCGTATGGAACAAACTGACTGAGAATGAGGAGTACAATCTATGGAATGAGATTCTCACAGAGAAGGAGAGTACACCGTATGGAACAAACTGACTGAGAATACTATCTATGGAATGAGATTCTCACTGAGAATGGGAAGAACACCGTATGGAACAAACTGACTGAGAATGAGGAGTACAATCTATTGAATGAGATTCTCACAGAGAAGGAGAGTACACCATATGGAACAAACTGACTGAGAATGAGGAGTACAATCTATGGAATGAGATTCTCACTGAGAATGGGGAGTACACCATATGGAACAAACTGACTGAGAATGAGGAGTACAATCTATGGAATGAGATTCTCACTGAGAATGGGAAGAACACCGTATGGAACAAACTGACTGAGAATGAGGAGTACAATCTATGGAATGAGATTCTCACTGAGAATGGGAAGAACACCGTATGGAACAAACTGACTGAGAATGAGGAGTACAATCTATGGAATGAGATTCTCACAGAGAAGGAGAGTACACCATATGGAACAAACTGACTGAGAATGAGGAGTACAATCTATGGAATGAGATTCTCACTGAGAATGGGAAGAACACCGTATGGAACAAACTGACTGAGAATGAGGAGTACAATCTATGGAATGAGATTCTCACAGAGAAGGAGAGTACACCGTATGGAACAAACTGACTGAGAATACTATCTATGGAATGAGATTCTCACTGAGAATGGGAAGAACACCGTATGGAACAAACTGACTGAGAATGAGGAGTACAATCTATGGAATGAGATTCTCACAGAGAAGGAGAGTACACCGTATGGAACAAACTGACTGAGAATGAGGAGTACAATCTATGGAATGAGATTCTCACTGAGAATGGGGAGTACACCATATGGAACAAACTGACTGAGAATGAGGAGTACAATCTATGGAATGAGAATCTCACTGAGAATGGGAAGAACACCGTATGGAACAAACTGACTGAGAATGAGGAGTACAATCTATGGAATGAGATTCTCACTGAGAATGGGAAGAACACCGTATGGAACAAACTGACTGAGAATGAGGAGTACAATCTATGGAATGAGATTCTCACAGAGAAGGAGAGTACACCGTATGGAACAAACTGACTGAGAATACAATCTATGGAATGAGATTCTCACTGAGAATGGGGAGTACACCGTATGGAACAAACTGACTGAGAATGAGGAGTACAATCTATGGAATGAGATTCTCACTGAGAATGGGGAGTACACCGTATGGAACAAACTGACTGAGAATGAGGAGTACAATCTATGGAATGAGATTCTCACTGAGAATGGGAAGAACACCGTATGGAACAAACTGACTGAGAATGAGGAGTACAATCTATGGAATGAGATTCTCACTGAGAATGGGGAGTACACCATATGGAACAAACTGACTGAGAATGAGGAGTACAATCTATGGAATGAGATTCTCACTGAGAATGGGAAGAACACCGTATGGAACAAACTGACTGAGAATGAGGAGTACAATCTATGGAATGAGATTCTCACAGAGAAGGAGAGTACACCGTATGGAACAAACTGACTGAGAATGAGGAGTACAATCTATGGAATGAGATTCTCACTGAGAATGGGGAGTACACCATATGGAACAAACTGACTGAGAATGAGGAGTACAATCTATGGAATGAGATTCTCACTGAGAATGGGAAGAACACCGTATGGAACAAACTGACTGAGAATGAGGAGTACAATCTATGGAATGAGATTCTCACTGAGAATGGGAAGAACACCGTATGGAACAAACTGACTGAGAATGAGGAGTACAATCTATGGAATGAGATTCTCACTGAGAATGGGAGGAACACCGTATGGAACAAACTGACTGAGAATGAGGAGTACAATCTATGGAATGAGATTCTCACTGAGAATGGGAAGAACACCGAATGGAACAAACTGACTGAGAATGAGGAGTACAATCTATGGAATGAGATTCTCACTGAGAATGGGAAGAACACCGTATGGAACAAACTGACTGAGAATGAGGAGTACAATCTATGGAATGAGATTCTCACTGAGAATGGGGAGTACACCGTATGGAACAAACTGACTGAGAATGAGGAGTACAATCTATGGAATGAGATTCTCACTGAGAATGGGAAGAACACCGTATGGAACAAACTGACTGAGAATGAGGAGTACAATCTATGGAATGAGATTCTCACTGAGAATGGGAAGAACACCGTATGGAACAAACTGACTGAGAATGAGGAGTACAATCTATGGAATGAGATTCTCACAGAGAAGGAGAGTACACCGTATGGAACAAACTGACTGAGAATGAGGAGTACAATCTATGGAATGAGATTCTCACTGAGAATGGGGAGTACACCGTATGGAACAAACTGACTGAGAATGAGGAGTACAATCTATGGAATGAGATTCTCACTGAGAATGGGAAGAACACCGTATGGAACAAACTGACTGAGAATGAGGAGTACAATCTATGGAATGAGATTCTCACAGAGAAGGAGAGTACACCATATGGAACAAACTGACTGAGAATGAGGAGTACAATCTATGGAATGAGATTCTCACTGAGAATGGGGAGTACACCGTATGGAACAAACTGACTGAGAATGAGGAGTACAATCTATGGAATGAGATTCTCACTGAGAATGGGAAGAACACCGTATGGAACAAACTGACTGAGAATGAGGAGTACAATCTATGGAATGAGATTCTCACAGAGAAGGAGAGTACACCGTATGGAACAAACTGACTGAGAATGAGGAGTACAATCTATGGAATGAGATTCTCACTGAGAATGGGGAGTACACCATATGGAACAAACTGACTGAGAATGAGGAGTACAATCTATGGAATGAGAATCTCACTGAGAATGGGAAGAACACCGTATGGAACAAACTGACTGAGAATGAGGAGTACAATCTATGGAATGAGATTCTCACTGAGAATGGGAAGAACACCGTATGGAACAAACTGACTGAGAATGAGGAGTACAATCTATGGAATGAGATTCTCACAGAGAAGGAGAGTACACCGTATGGAACAAACTGACTGAGAATACAATCTATGGAATGAGATTCTCACTGAGAATGGGGAGTACACCGTATGGAACAAACTGACTGAGAATGAGGAGTACAATCTATGGAATGAGATTCTCACTGAGAATGGGGAGTACACCGTATGGAACAAACTGACTGAGAATGAGGAGTACAATCTATGGAATGAGATTCTCACTGAGAATGGGAAGAACACCGTATGGAACAAACTGACTGAGAATGAGGAGTACAATCTATGGAATGAGATTCTCACAGAGAAGGAGAGTACACCATATGGAACAAACTGACTGAGAATGAGGAGTACAATCTATGGAATGAGATTCTCACTGAGAATGGGAAGAACACCGTATGGAACAAACTGAGAATGAGGAGTACAATCTATGGAATGAGATTCTCACAGAGAAGGAGAGTACACCGTATGGAACAAACTGACTGAGAATACTATCTATGGAATGAGATTCTCACTGAGAATGGGAAGAACACCGTATGGAACAAACTGACTGAGAATGAGGAGTACAATCTATGGAATGAGATTCTCACAGAGAAGGAGAGTACACCATATGGAACAAACTGACTGAGAATGAGGAGTACAATCTATGGAATGAGATTCTCACTGAGAATGGGGAGTACACCATATGGAACAAACTGACTGAGAATGAGGAGTACAATCTATGGAATGAGATTCTCACTGAGAATGGGAAGAACACCGTATGGAACAAACTGACTGAGAATGAGGAGTACAATCTATGGAATGAGATTCTCACTGAGAATGGGAAGAACACCGTATGGAACAAACTGACTGAGAATGAGGAGTACAATCTATGGAATGAGATTCTCACAGAGAAGGAGAGTACACCATATGGAACAAACTGACTGAGAATGAGGAGTACAATCTATGGAATGAGATTCTCACTGAGAATGGGAAGAACACCGTATGGAACAAACTGACTGAGAATGAGGAGTACAATCTATGGAATGAGATTCTCACAGAGAAGGAGAGTACACCGTATGGAACAAACTGACTGAGAATACTATCTATGGAATGAGATTCTCACTGAGAATGGGAAGAACACCGTATGGAACAAACTGACTGAGAATGAGGAGTACAATCTATGGAATGAGATTCTCACAGAGAAGGAGAGTACACCGTATGGAACAAACTGACTGAGAATGAGGAGTACAATCTATGGAATGAGATTCTCACTGAGAATGGGGAGTACACCATATGGAACAAACTGACTGAGAATGAGGAGTACAATCTATGGAATGAGAATCTCACTGAGAATGGGAAGAACACCGTATGGAACAAACTGACTGAGAATGAGGAGTACAATCTATGGAATGAGAATCTCACTGAGAATGGGAAGAACACCGTATGGAACAAACTGACTGAGAATGAGGAGTACAATCTATGGAATGAGATTCTCACTGAGAATGGGAAGAACACCGTATGGAACAAACTGACTGAGAATGAGGAGTACAATCTATGGAATGAGATTCTCACAGAGAAGGAGAGTACACCGTATGGAACAAACTGACTGAGAATACAATCTATGGAATGAGATTCTCACTGAGAATGGGGAGTACACCGTATGGAACAAACTGACTGAGAATGAGGAGTACAATCTATGGAATGAGATTCTCACTGAGAATGGGGAGTACACCGTATGGAACAAACTGACTGAGAATGAGGAGTACAATCTATGGAATGAGATTCTCACTGAGAATGGGAAGAACACCGTATGGAACAAACTGACTGAGAATGAGGAGTACAATCTATGGAATGAGATTCTCACAGAGAAGGAGAGTACACCATATGGAACAAACTGACTGAGAATGAGGAGTACAATCTATGGAATGAGATTCTCACTGAGAATGGGAAGAACACCGTATGGAACAAACTGAGAATGAGGAGTACAATCTATGGAATGAGATTCTCACAGAGAAGGAGAGTACACCGTATGGAACAAACTGACTGAGAATACTATCTATGGAATGAGATTCTCACTGAGAATGGGAAGAACACCGTATGGAACAAACTGACTGAGAATGAGGAGTACAATCTATGGAATGAGATTCTCACAGAGAAGGAGAGTACACCGTATGGAACAAACTGACTGAGAATGAGGAGTACAATCTATGGAATGAGATTCTCACTGAGAATGGGGAGTACACCATATGGAACAAACTGACTGAGAATGAGGAGTACAATCTATGGAATGAGAATCTCACTGAGAATGGGAAGAACACCGTATGGAACAAACTGACTGAGAATGAGGAGTACAATCTATGGAATGAGATTCTCACTGAGAATGGGAAGAACACCGTATGGAACAAACTGACTGAGAATGAGGAGTACAATCTATGGAATGAGATTCTCACTGAGAATGGGGAGTACACCATATGGAACAAACTGACTGAGAATGAGGAGTACAATCTATGGAATGAGATTCTCACTGAGAATGGGAAGAACACCGTATGGAACAAACTGACTGAGAATGAGGAGTACAATCTATGGAATGAGATTCTCACAGAGAAGGAGAGTACACCGTATGGAACAAACTGACTGAGAATGAGGAGTACAATCTATGGAATGAGATTCTCACTGAGAATGGGGAGTACACCATATGGAACAAACTGACTGAGAATGAGGAGTACAATCTATGGAATGAGATTCTCACTGAGAATGGGAAGAACACCGTATGGAACAAACTGACTGAGAATGAGGAGTACAATCTATGGAATGAGATTCTCACTGAGAATGGGAAGAACACCGTATGGAACAAACTGACTGAGAATGAGGAGTACAATCTATGGAATGAGATTCTCACTGAGAATGGGAGGAACACCGTATGGAACAAACTGACTGAGAATGAGGAGTACAATCTATGGAATGAGATTCTCACTGAGAATGGGAAGAACACCGTATGGAACAAACTGACTGAGAATGAGGAGTACAATCTAGGGAATGAGATTCTCACTGAGAATGGGAAGAACACCGTATGGAACAAACTGACTGAGAATGAGGAGTACAATCTATGGAATGAGATTCTCACTGAGAATGGGGAGTACACCGTATGGAACAAACTGACTGAGAATGAGGAGTACAATCTATGGAATGAGATTCTCACTGAGAATGGGAAGAACACCGTATGGAACAAACTGACTGAGAATGAGGAGTACAATCTATGGAATGAGATTCTCACTGAGAATGGGAAGAACACCGTATGGAACAAACTGACTGAGAATGAGGAGTACAATCTATGGAATGAGATTCTCACAGAGAAGGAGAGTACACCGTATGGAACAAACTGACTGAGAATGAGGAGTACAATCTATGGAATGAGATTCTCACTGAGAATGGGGAGTACACCATATGGAACAAACTGACTGAGAATGAGGAGTACAATCTATGGAATGAGATTCTCACTGAGAATGGGAAGAACACCGTATGGAACAAACTGACTGAGAATGAGGAGTACAATCTATGGAATGAGATTCTCACAGAGAAGGAGAGTACACCATATGGAACAAACTGACTGAGAATGAGGAGTACAATCTATGGAATGAGATTCTCACTGAGAATGGGGAGTACACCGTATGGAACAAACTGACTGAGAATGAGGAGTACAATCTATGGAATGAGATTCTCACTGAGAATGGGAAGAACACCGTATGGAACAAACTGACTGAGAATGAGGAGTACAATCTATGGAATGAGATTCTCACAGAGAAGGAGAGTACACCGTATGGAACAAACTGACTGAGAATGAGGAGTACAATCTATGGAATGAGATTCTCACTGAGAATGGGGAGTACACCATATGGAACAAACTGACTGAGAATGAGGAGTACAATCTATGGAATGAGAATCTCACTGAGAATGGGAAGAACACCGTATGGAACAAACTGACTGAGAATGAGGAGTACAATCTATGGAATGAGATTCTCACTGAGAATGGGAAGAACACCGTATGGAACAAACTGACTGAGAATGAGGAGTACAATCTATGGAATGAGATTCTCACAGAGAAGGAGAGTACACCGTATGGAACAAACTGACTGAGAATACAATCTATGGAATGAGATTCTCACTGAGAATGGGGAGTACACCGTATGGAACAAACTGACTGAGAATGAGGAGTACAATCTATGGAATGAGATTCTCACTGAGAATGGGGAGTACACCGTATGGAACAAACTGACTGAGAATGAGGAGTACAATCTATGGAATGAGATTCTCACTGAGAATGGGAAGAACACCATATGGAACAAACTGACTGAGAATGAGGAGTACAATCTATGGAATGAGATTCTCACAGAGAAGGAGAGTACACCATATGGAACAAACTGACTGAGAATGAGGAGTACAATCTATGGAATGAGATTCTCACTGAGAATGGGAAGAACACCGTATGGAACAAACTGAGAATGAGGAGTACAATCTATGGAATGAGATTCTCACAGAGAAGGAGAGTACACCGTATGGAACAAACTGACTGAGAATACTATCTATGGAATGAGATTCTCACTGAGAATGGGAAGAACACCGTATGGAACAAACTGACTGAGAATGAGGAGTACAATCTATGGAATGAGATTCTCACAGAGAAGGAGAGTACACCATATGGAACAAACTGACTGAGAATGAGGAGTACAATCTATGGAATGAGATTCTCACTGAGAATGGGGAGTACACCATATGGAACAAACTGACTGAGAATGAGGAGTACAATCTATGGAATGAGATTCTCACTGAGAATGGGAAGAACACCGTATGGAACAAACTGACTGAGAATGAGGAGTACAATCTATGGAATGAGATTCTCACTGAGAATGGGAAGAACACCGTATGGAACAAACTGACTGAGAATGAGGAGTACAATCTATGGAATGAGATTCTCACAGAGAAGGAGAGTACACCATATGGAACAAACTGACTGAGAATGAGGAGTACAATCTATGGAATGAGATTCTCACTGAGAATGGGAAGAACACCGTATGGAACAAACTGACTGAGAATGAGGAGTACAATCTATGGAATGAGATTCTCACAGAGAAGGAGAGTACACCGTATGGAACAAACTGACTGAGAATACTATCTATGGAATGAGATTCTCACTGAGAATGGGAAGAACACCGTATGGAACAAACTGACTGAGAATGAGGAGTACAATCTATGGAATGAGATTCTCACTGAGAATGGGGAGTACACCATATGGAACAAACTGACTGAGAATGAGGAGTACAATCTATGGAATGAGAATCTCACTGAGAATGGGAAGAACACCGTATGGAACAAACTGACTGAGAATGAGGAGTACAATCTATGGAATGAGATTCTCACTGAGAATGGGAAGAACACCGTATGGAACAAACTGACTGAGAATGAGGAGTACAATCTATGGAATGAGATTCTCACAGAGAAGGAGAGTACACCGTATGGAACAAACTGACTGAGAATACAATCTATGGAATGAGATTCTCACTGAGAATGGGAAGAACACCGTATGGAACAAACTGACTGAGAATGAGGAGTACAATCTATGGAATGAGATTCTCACAGAGAAGGAGAGTACACCGTATGGAACAAACTGACTGAGAATGAGGAGTACAATCTATGGAATGAGATTCTCACTGAGAATGGGGAGTACACCGTATGGAACAAACTGACTGAGAATGAGGAGTACAATCTATGGAATGAGATTCTCACTGAGAATGGGAAGAACACCGTATGGAACAAACTGACTGAGAATGAGGAGTACAATCTATGGAAAGAGATTCTCACTGAGAATGGGGAGTACACCATATGGAACAAACTGACTGAGAATGAGGAGTACAATCTATGGAATGAGATTCTCACTGAGAATGGGAAGAACACCGTATGGAACAAACTGACTGAGAATGAGGAGTACAATCTATGGAATGAGATTCTCACAGAGAAGGAGAGTACACCGTATGGAACAAACTGACTGAGAATGAGGAGTACAATCTATGGAATGAGATTCTCACTGAGAATGGGGAGTACACCATATGGAACAAACTGACTGAGAATGAGGAGTACAATCTATGGAATGAGATTCTCACTGAGAATGGGAAGAACACCGTATGGAACAAACTGACTGAGAATGAGGAGTACAATCTATGGAATGAGATTCTCACTGAGAATGGGAAGAACACCGTATGGAACAAACTGACTGAGAATGAGGAGTACAATCTATGGAATGAGATTCTCACTGAGAATGGGAGGAACACCGTATGGAACAAACTGACTGAGAATGAGGAGTACAATCTATGGAATGAGATTCTCACTGAGAATGGGAAGAACACCGTATGGAACAAACTGACTGAGAATGAGGAGTACAATCTATGGAATGAGATTCTCACTGAGAATGGGAAGAACACCGTATGGAACAAACTGACTGAGAATGAGGAGTACAATCTATGGAATGAGATTCTCACTGAGAATGGGGAGTACACCGTATGGAACAAACTGACTGAGAATGAGGAGTACAATCTATGGAATGAGATTCTCACTGAGAATGGGAAGAACACCGTATGGAACAAACTGACTGAGAATGAGGAGTACAATCTATGGAATGAGATTCTCACTGAGAATGGGAAGAACACCGTATGGAACAAACTGACTGAGAATGAGGAGTACAATCTATGGAATGAGATTCTCACAGAGAAGGAGAGTACACCGTATGGAACAAACTGACTGAGAATGAGGAGTACAATCTATGGAATGAGATTCTCACTGAGAATGGGGAGTACACCATATGGAACAAACTGACTGAGAATGAGGAGTACAATCTATGGAATGAGATTCTCACTGAGAATGGGAAGAACACCGTATGGAACAAACTGACTGAGAATGAGGAGTACAATCTATGGAATGAGATTCTCACAGAGAAGGAGAGTACACCATATGGAACAAACTGACTGAGAATGAGGAGTACAATCTATGGAATGAGATTCTCACTGAGAATGGGGAGTACACCGTATGGAACAAACTGACTGAGAATGAGGAGTACAATCTATGGAATGAGATTCTCACTGAGAATGGGAAGAACACCGTATGGAACAAACTGACTGAGAATGAGGAGTACAATCTATGGAATGAGATTCTCACTGAGAATGGGAAGAACACCGTATGGAACAAACTGACTGAGAATGAGGAGTACAATCTATGGAATGAGATTCTCACTGAGAATGGGAAGAACACCGTATGGAACAAACTGACTGAGAATGAGGAGTACAATCTATGGAATGAGATTCTCACTGAGAATGGGAGGAACACCGTATGGAACAAACTGACTGAGAATGAGGAGTACAATCTATGGAATGAGATTCTCACTGAGAATGGGAAGAACACCGTATGGAACAAACTGACTGAGAATGAGGAGTACAATCTATGGAATGAGATTCTCACAGAGAAGGAGAGTACACCGTATGGAACAAACTGACTGAGAATGAGGAGTACAATCTATGGAATGTGATTCTCACTGAGAATGGGGAGTACACCATATGGAACAAACTGACTGAGAATGAGGAGTACAATCTATGGAATGAGATTCTCACTGAGAATGGGGAGTACACCGTATGGAACAAACTGACTGAGAATGAGGAGTACAATCTATGGAATGAGATTCTCACTGAGAATGGGAAGAACACCGAATGGAACAAACTGACTGAGAATGAGGAGTACAATCTATGGAATGAGATTCTCACTGAGAATGGGAAGAACACCGTATGGAACAAACTGACTGAGAATGAGGAGTACAATCTATGGAATGAGATTCTCACTGAGAATGGGAGGAACACCGTATGGAAAACACTGACTGAGAATGAGGAGTACAATCTATGGAATGAGATTCTCACTGAGAATGGGGAGTACACCGTATGGAACAAACTGACCGAGAATAAGGAGTACAATCTATGGAATTAGATTCTGACTGAGAATGGGGAGTACAATCTATGGAATGAGATTCTCACTGAGAATGGGAGGAACACCGTATGGAACAAACTGACTGAGAATGAGGAGTACAATCTATGGAATTAGATTCTGACTGAGAATGGGGAGTACACCATATGGAACAATAACAAAACTGTACTTGGTGTCAGAATTGGTTGGTTGTCACTGAATTTGGTCTTCTGACCAAATGAAATCCTTTACAGTAAGTACAGTACGTATCTAAGTAAAATATCCAAAGTCTTATCAACTTAAATTGCCTATGATAATTTGCTCACCTGGCCAGTTTTGCTAGGCAATGCCTTCCAGCTCCACCGATACTCTGTAATAATGTGTGGGCCACTAGCCTGGGTAATTGCACAGAGTCATAGACACAGCAGAGAAGTCAGGCAAACTCTCAGGGAGTGAAAGGAAGATTTTTATAATGCAAATAAATAAAATAATAGAAAACAAAGAGGCAGGAGAATGCAGCGAATACCTGCAGTGCCTATATCTACTTCCCCATTCAGGCCCCCTGAGACATTTGATTTCTCTAGACCAGGGGACTTTGAGAGATGGCTCAGATGCTGTGAGAGATTTTGGGTTGCAAGCAATCACACTCAGGCTTCAGAAGAGCAGCAAGTAAGCACACTGATAAACTGCGTGGGGGACAAAGGAGATAACATCATGGATGGATTAGGATTGGGAGGGGCTCAGGGAAAGGAGCACAAATCAGTACAGGACAAATTCAATGAATTTGTGATATATGAGAGGTGCAGTCAGAAAGCCTTCAGAATGAGTTGACAGTAGAGATCAGCTAAAGCAGAACAGACAAGGAGAAGGGAAAATGGCCAGCTGCAGGAGATGCAGCAACTCTCCACTCCACGTCAAAGAGCTCCGTCCAGCAAAACCAGTGAAAGCCTATAGGCCAGTGTCACTCAAAGGCTTTTCTTCAGGAGGTCAAAGAAGACCATGATTCAGATGGAGAGAAATCTTTCCTTGGGGCTTTAGATTCAAACAGACAAGGCTGGTGTACTACTGTTCAGTTGCAAAATGAAGAAACAATGTTCAAAATGGACATTGGGGCAGATGTCACAGCCATCCCCAAATGTTTGTTCACAAAACTGGAAGAAAACAGGCATTATTCGAAACCCAACAAAGAACGTGCTTATGGGGCCAAGGAAACATAAACTCCAAGTGCAAGGAAAGTTTATTACTTCCATCCGTAAATATAAGAAACAATTAAGAGAGGATGTCTAAGTTGTTCAGTATCTCTTCTCACAACCACCATCACCATCGAGAAGCCGAATGTCTTTGCAAGGATGGATTCGCTGCACGATGTTCAGTGGAAGGAGATATACCCCACAGTTGTTCACAGGCCCAGGGTAGGGAAAGAAAAGTACTTTAGCAACTGAGGCCAGGAGCGGTGTCCTACTCTCTAACCACAGCAAGGCGTATACCAGTCCTTTGATAAACAAAGTCAAAACTGAACTCGAGAGAGTGGAGGTGCCTGACATCATAACTAAAGTGAATGGTCCTACTGATTGGTTTGCAGGCATTGTTCCGGTTCCAAAGCCAGATGGCACAGTGAGGATCTGTGTTGATTTAATATTGAATAATGCAGTGAGATTGGAGAAGCTTATTCTGCCCTCTGTTGAGCACACATTCAGGCAGAGCAAAGTTTTTCACCAAACTAGATGCAAACTCAGGGTTCTGACAGATCTGTTTAGTTCCTGAGTCACAGAAGGTCACAACCTTTATTACACCACACGGATGCTATGCCTTCAAGAGACTCACTTTTGGTTTCTCATCAGCCCCTGAACTCTTTCAGATGTGACCCATTGTTTCAGCTTGTTCCTGCCCCACTGAACTCATGTCTGCTTACCTCAACTCTGTCTTATTCCCCCGGTTCAGTCCTTTCCTTCCTACATCCATAATACTTCACACACTCTGGATCTTTTCAGTGATTTCAGTTCCTTGGCCCCCATCATCTTAGTTTCACTATGGATGTCCAGTCCCGATACATCTCCATCCCACACCAGGAAGGCTTCAAAGCTCTTCGTTTCTTTCTGGACACCAGACCCAACCAGTTCCCCTCCACCAGCATTCTCCTCTATCTAGCAGAACTTGTCCTCACTCTAAATAATTTCTCCTTTGACTCCTCCCTTCAGACAAAAGGTGTAGTTATGGGAATTCGCATGGGTGCCAGCTCTGCCTGCCATTTTGTCGACTATGTGGAACAGTCTACGTTCCAAGCCTACACTGGTGACCTTTTCCTACACTACATCAATGACTTCATTGGTGCTGCTTCCTGTATCCATGCTGAACACATCGACTTCATCCACTTTGCCTCCAACTTCCACCCCACCCTCAAATTCACCTGGTCCATCTCTGACGCCCCTCCCCTTTCTCGATCTCACTGTCTCTTTCTCTGGATACAGCTTATTCACTGATGTCTATTATAAACCCCAGACTCTCACAGCTTCCTGGACTATACCTCTTCCCACCCAGTTACTTGTAAAAACATTATCCCCTTCCCTCAATTTCTCTGTCTCTGTCTCATCTGCTCTCATGATGAGGCTTTTCGTTCTAGAATGAAGATGTCCTCCTTTTTCAAAGAAGGGGCTTTTCCTTCCTCCACCATCAATGCTGCCCTCAACCACATCTCCACAGGCAAATGGAGAAGCAGAAAGCAGTGCAAACTGTTCAGAGTCTCCTACTGAAGGCTACAGACCCCTACAAAGCACTGCATGCTTATCGCTCCACATCTCTTGTGAATGGCTACAGTCCATCAGAGCTGTCAATGGGCTGGAGACTGGGAACAAACCTGGCTGGTTCCGGTGACATCATCGCCCAGAAAGCAGCTAAAGTCGATAGCTCCTCCGGAAAAATGCATATTTTGCCCCGTTAATCCATCAAATATAAGATCTTTCAAAAATATCTGAATTGATAAGGGGGGCAAGAATGGAGATAACAAAAGCATCACTGTGGAGCCTGTGGACGAGAGAGGTGCAGCGAGCGGCTCTCCTACCCGAACGTGTGGTAGTCAGACTGACGATGGGCCTCATTCAGGCGAAGTGGCAAATATGATAAAAATTCTGGAAGAGATACAGGAGTTCCAAAAAGATATAAAACAGCAACTAAATGATATCAAGACAGAGCTCACCAACATCAATCAAAACATAGTGGTGGCAGAGACACGAATTGAGAAGGTGGAAGATCGCGTGCAAAACGTGGAATGGATATTAAGTAAGATGATAAAAAGATTAAATCAACAAGAAAGTAAACTGCTTGACCAGGAGGGAAGACCATGACGGAAAAATATCAGGATATACAATGTTCCCGAAGGAGCGGAGGGTTTGTCTATGATGGAATTTGTAGGAAAGTTGCTGCGGGACGTGCTGGAGATTCCTTCGACTATGGAGCTTGAAATTGAGAGGGCACATCGTGTGCTTGCCCCGCGGCCTAAGGGAAGCAGAGAAGATAAGCCACGCTCAATAGTAATTAGATTCCTTCGATACAATACCAAGGCGGAGATTCTACAAAGGGCCTGGGGAAAGAAGAGGGTGTTTTTGGATGGGAAATTAATATATTTCGATCAAGATTACCCCCCAGCAGTCCTGCAGAAACGTGAAGAATACTTTGAAATGGACAAAGAAATGGCAAATGAAATACAATGTTGGAAAGTATATTGTCATGCACTTTGGTAGAAGAAATAAACGGGCAGACTATTATTTAAATGGGGAGAGAATTCAAAGTTCTGAGATGCAATGGGACTTGGGAGTCCTCGTGCAGGATACCCTTAAGGTTAACCTCCAGGTTGAGTCCGTGGTGAAGAAGGTGAATGCAATGTTGGCATTCATTTCTAGAGGAATAGAGTATAGGAGCAGGGATGTGATGTTGAGGCTCTATAAGGCACTGGTAAGACCTTACTTGGAATACTGTGTGCAGTTTTGGGCTCCTTATTTAAGAAAGGATGTGCTGACATTGGAGAGGGTTCAGAGAAGATTCACTAGAATGATTCCGGGAATGAGAAGGTTAACATATGAGGAACGTTTGACCGCTCTTGAACTGTACTCCTTGGAGTTTAGAAGAATGAGGGGGGACCTCATAGAAACATTTTGAATATTGAAAGGCATGGACAGAGTGGATGGGGCAAAGTTGTTTCCAATGGTGGGGGAGTCTAGTACGAGAGGACATGACTTGAGGATTGCAGGGCGCCCATTCAGAACAGAGATGAGAAGAAATATTTTTAGCCAGAGGGTGGTGAATCTGTGGAATTTGTTGTCATGGGCGGCAGTGGAGGCCAAGTCATTGGGTGTATTTAAGGCAGAGATTGATAGGTATCTGAGTAGTCAGGGCATCAAAGGTTATGGTGAGAAGGCCGGGGAGTGGGTCTAAATGGGAGAATGGATCAGCTCATGATAAAATGGTGGAGCAGACTCAATGGGCCGAATGGCCGACTTCTGCTCCTTTGTCTTATGGTCTTATGGTCTAAGTAAAACAAATATTAAAGCAAGGAAAGATTAGATTCCAGACTCCGTACCCTGCTGAACTGTGAGTGTTTTATGAAGATGGGATCCAACTGTATCAGACGGTGGAAGAGGCGACTGCAGACATGAAGGCCAGAGGGTTGCCCATCAGTGGGATCAAACCGAGGGAAAGTCTGGCTGAGCAGTTATCCCACTCTGCTTGGGAAATAATGAGAGAATCGAGAAAGCAGGGGACGGGAAGAGGGCGAGAGAAATATATCAGGAAGGGACTGTGAGTTTTCTGAAGACAGCCCTCAACCCCTCCAAAAGAGCCATAAGGTTTGGCTAACTTTAAAAATGTTGATAAGCTAAACGGAAGCAAAAATAGACGATGCTATACCTATCACAAGAAATACTTATTATAATGTGGATTTTATAATACTCAATTATTCTTTTTTATTCATTCATTCACTCCTTTTTCCCCATCTAAATGAGAATATATATATGGGAGGAATACACAGGGAAATCTTTTCTGTGTAATGGACATAGGTTTGTTCACTTACTTTTATGGGTACTGCAATGGGGGCCCTCAACTCACAAGTAGGAGGGGCTATCCCCCACAGCTAGACATTCCCTCTAGCTCAACCCAGGGTCATCTACTAGAGACCTCAGCCTTGGAATCACACCTTCATTGCCTTTTATTTGATTATTCGCGTTTCTTGGTTCTTATTTGTTCAGGGAGTAGATCAATTAAGTTTCATTCTACTAATTTCAATGATATATTGACAGATAGATACATATGGCTAAGGACAAAGTAAAATTTAACCATATATAACCATATAACAGTTACAGCACGGAAAAAGGCCATCTTGGCCCTTCTAGTCTGTGCCGACGCTTACACTCACCTAGTCCCACTGGCCCGCACTCAGCCCATAACCCTCCATTCCTTTCCTGTCCATATACCTATCTAATATTTTTTTTTAACGACAAAATCGAACCTGCCTCTACCACTTCTACTGGAAGCTTGTTCCACACAGCTACCACTCTCTGAGCAAAGAAGTTCCCCCTCATGTCACCCCTAAACTTTTGCCCCTTAACTCTCAACTCATATCCTCTTGTTTGAATCTCCCCTACTCTCAATGGAAAAAGCCTATCCACGTCAACTCTATCTATCCCTCTCTTAATTTTAAATACCTCTATCAAGTCCCCCCTCAACCTTCTACGTTCCAAAGAATAAAGACCTAACTTGTTCAACCTTTCTCTGTAACTTAGGTGCTGAAACCCAGGTAACATTCTAGTAAATCTCCTCTGTACTCTTTATTTTGTTGACATCTTTCCTATAATTCGGTGACCAGAACTGTACACAATACTCCAAATTTGGCCTCACCAATGCCTTGTACAATTTTAACATTACATCCCAACTCCTATACTCAATGCTCTGATTTATAAAGGCCAGCATACCAAAAGCTTTCTTCACCACCCTATCCACATGAGATTCCACCTTCAGGGAACTATGCACCATTATTCCTAGATCACTCTGTTCTACTGCATTCCTCAATGTCCTACCATTCACCATGTATGTCCTATTTGGATTATTCCTACCAAAATGTAGCACCTCACACTTATCAGCATTAAACTCCATCTGCCATCTTTCAGCCCACTCTTCTAACTGGCCTAAATCTCTCTGCAAGCTTTGAAAACCAATTCATTATCCACAACGCCACCTACCTTAGTATCATCTGCATACTTACTAATCCAATTTATCACCCCATCATCCAGATCATGAATGTATATGGCAAACAACATTCAACCCAGTACAGATCCCTGAGGCACACCACTAGTCACCGGCCTCTAACCTGACAAACAGTTATCCACCACTACTCTCTGACATCTCCCATCCAGCCACTGTTGAATCCATTTCACTACTTCAATATTAATACCTAACGATTGAACCTTCCTAACTAACCTTCTGTGTGGATCCTTGTCAAAGGCCTTACTGAAGTCCATATAGACAACATCCACTTCTTTACCTTCATCAACTTTCCTAGTAACCTCTTAAAAAATTCAATAAGATTTGTCAAACATGACCTTCCATGCACAAATCCATGTTGACTGTTCCTAATCAGACCCTGTCTATCCAGATAATTATATATACCATCTCTAAGTATACTTTCAATTAATTTACCCATCACTGACGTCAAACTTACAGGCCTATAATTGCTAGGTTTACTCTTAAAACCTTTTTTAAACAATGGAACCACATGAGCAATACGCCAATCCTCCGGCACCATCCCCGTTTCTAATGACATTTGAAATATTTCTGTTAGAGCCCCTGCTATTTCTACACTAACTTCCCTCAAGGTCCTAGGGAACATCCTGTCAGGATCCAGAGATTTATCCAGTTTTATATTCTTTAAAGATGTCAACAAAATAGAGAGAGTACAGAGAAGATTTACTGGAATGTTACCTGGGTTTCAGCACCTAAGTTACAGGGAAAGGTTGAACAAATTAGGTCTTTATTCTTTGGAGTGTAGAAGGTTGAAGGGGGACTTGATAGAGGTATTTAAAATTATGAGAGGGATAGATAGAGTTGATGTGGATAGGCTTTTTCCATTGAAAGTAGGGGAGATTCAAACAAGAGGATATGAGTTGAGAGTTAGGGGGCAAAAGTTTAAGGGTAACACGAGGGGGAATTTCTTTACTCAGAGAGTGGTAGCTGTGTGGAATGAGCTTCCAGTAGAAGTGGTAGAGGCAGGTTCGGTATTGTCATTTAAAGTAAAATTGGATAGGTATATGGACAGGAAAGGAATGGAGGGTTATGGGCTGAGTGTGGGCCAGTGGGACTAGGTAAGAGTAAGCGTTTGGCATGGACTAGAAGGGCTGAGATGGCCCGTTTCCGTGCTGTAATTGTTATATGGTTATATAAAAGCACCAGTACTTCCTCTTCTTTAATCATCATAGTTTCCATAACTTCCCTACTTGTTTCCCTTACCTCACACAATTCAATATCCTTCTCCTTAGTGAATACCGAAGAAAAGAAATTGTTCAAAATCTCTCCCATCTCTTTTGGCTCCGCATATAGCTGTCCACTGATTCTCTAAGGGACCAATTTTATCCCTCACTATCCTTTTGCTATTAATATAACTGTAGAAACCCTTTGGATTTATTTTCACCTTTCTTACCAAAGCAACCTCATATCTTCTTTTAGCTTTTCTAATTTCTTTCTTAAGATTCTTTTTACATTCTTTATATTCCTTGAGAACCTCATTTACTCCATGCTGCCTATATTTATTGTAGATCTTCCTCTTTTTCCTAACCAAGTTTCCAATATCCCTTGAAAGCCATCGCTCTCTCAAACTTTTAACCTTTCCTTTCAACCTACCAGGAACGTAAAGATTCCGTACCCTCAAAATTTCACCTTTAAATGACCTCCATTTCTCTATGACATCCTTCCCATAAAACAAATTGTCCCAATCCACTCTTTCTAAATCCTTTCGCATCTCAAAGTTAACCTTTCTCCAATTAAAAATCTCTACCCTGGGTCCAGTCCTACCCTTCTCCATAATTAGATTGAAACTAATGGCTTTGTGATCAATGGACCCGAAGTGCTCCCCAACACATACCTCTGTCACCTGACCTATCTCACTCCCTAACAGGAAATCCAACACTGCCCTTTCTCTAGTTAGTACCTCTATGTATTGCTGCAAAAAACTATCCTGCACATATTTTACAGACTCCAAACCATCCATCCCTTTTACAGAATGGGCTTCCCAGTCTATGTGTGGAAAATTAAAATCTCCCACAATCACAACCTTGTGCTTACTACAAATATCTGCTATCTCCTTACAAATTTGCTCCTCCAATTCTCGCTCCCCATTAAGTGGTCTATAATACACCTCTGTAAGTGTTACTACACCTTTCCCATTCCTCAATTCCACCCAAATAGACTCCCTAGATGAGCCCCCTAATCTATCCTGCCAAAGCACTGCTGTAATATTTTCTCTGACAAGTGTCAAAGGCAACCTTAGTTTGGAATGGGGTCCAGAATTGACCCTATGAACTGTGCTGCTATTAAGAGAGAGAGAGGGAGGAGTCCAGCGCAATGAGAGAGAGAGAGAGAGAGAGAGAGAGAGACAGAAACTGCTCAAAAGATTGATGTTATGGTTTCTCTGAAAGTTGTTTACCTTTTCAAGGACACTTGCCTGCTTGTAAAAGTTCCTGCAGAGAGAGGAGAACGGAGCAGGTTGATGGACAGCTGGTGTCCAACATGTGGAGATAAAAACCAGGTCCACTGTTACACAGGGAGACACACCACGAGACACACAGGTTTGGACACTGAACGAGCTTTGTTGCACCCACAATAAGGTGGGGTTTTTGGAGGATCGATCAGTGGCTCACAGTGTGAAAAGGTGCAACCAGTGGGGAATTATTTGTGTGTCCATCCTTGCCTGGGTGATAGTTCCACCACTGAAGAATGGTCGTACGTGTTATGGTCATAGTTGGTGATTACAACAGGATTTCGGAAGACAACGGGAAGATCAACGGCATCAGCTCACCTCTCACCTCTCTCTCTCTCCAATGTTACTCAACTAATTACCTTGATCTGAACTGAACTCTCTTTATCATCGTAAAACTGTACCCATTTACCCCTGGGTTTGAAAGAGCCTAGTTTTATTCCTATTTCCACACTTATGTATATATATATATCATTGCTAACCTGTTTGATATATTTGCATTTATCGTACTGTATTGTGTAGTTTACTAATAAACACTATTAGTTTATAGCAATATCAAACTGTAATGTATTTTCCATTTCTGCTGGTTCTTTAACCCGGTCATGGGGTACGTGACACAAGCAATGCAACACCTCCCCCTCTTGTCCCTCCGATTCTACCACACTTGAAGCAATGAAATCCATGAATATTTAGTTGCCAATCACACCCCTCCTGCAACCATATTTCACTAATAGCTACATCATCATATTTCCAGGTATCAATCCATGCTCTAAGCTCATCCACCTTTCTTACAATGCTCCTAGAATTAAAAGAGATACATTTAAGAAACTCTCCACCTCTTACTCTCTGTTTATCCCTAACGGTGCAAACAACTTTATTATCTTTTCCTTCCTTCTCCCCTACATCTTTGGTCTGAGCGCTCCCCTTCTCTATCACCTGCCTATCCTCCCTCACACACTGTCTACTAGCTTTCTCTATTTGTGAACTAACCTCCTCTCTCCTAGTCTCTTCAATTTGATTCCCACCTCCCAACCATTCTCGTTTAAAGTCTCCCCAGCAGCCTTAGCAAATCTCCCCACCAGGATATTGGTGCCCCTTGGATTCAAGTGCAATTTGTCCTTTTTGTACAGGTCACACCTGCCCCAAAAGAGGTCCCAATGATCCAGAAACTTGAATCCCTGTCCCCTGCTCCAATCCCTCAGACACACATTTATCCTCCAACTCATTCCATTCCTACTTTCACTGTCCCGAGATTACTACCTTTGCAGTCCTTCTTCTCAACTCCCTTCCTAACTCCCTAAATTCTCCTTTCAGGACCTCTTCCTTTATCCTACCTATGTCATTGGTACCAATATGTACCACGACCTCTGGCTCCTCACCCTCCCACTTCAGGATATCTTGGACGCGAGCAGGAACATCCCGGACCCTGGCACCCGGGAGGCAAACTACCATCCGGGTCTCCTGACTGCGTCCACAGAATCACCTATCTGACCCCCTAACTATCGAGTCCCCTATTACTACTGCTTCTTTTGTTTCTTTTAATGCCATTGGGCTATTAAATCCAATCAAATGCAGTAAAATTCTATCCAAAATGAAAAAAGAACAAGCCCATGTAGTATATTTACAGGAAACTCACTTAAGTGATAATGAGTATGGTAAACTGAAGAGAATGGGCTTCACTAATTTGTTTTTCTCCTCATATAAATCAGGACATAGGAAAGGAGTTGCTATTCTTATCTCAAGCAAGCTAAATTTTGAAAAATTATTTGAAATGGGAGATAAGGAGGGCAGATATATTCTACTAAGGGGAAATATAGATGGAAATTCAGTTACTCTATTGAATATATATGCACCCTCAGGAAGTGATATTAGTTTCCTTTTGAAAATTACTAATGTTATGGTAGCGGAAACAGAAGGTCTCCTGATATGTGGGGGAGACTTAGATTTACAATTACAACCAAAGTTAGACTCTTCCAATGGAAAAACCTATGAAACAAAATCCTTACATAAGAAAGTTAATACACTTTTTGAGGATGTTGATCTAATTGATATATGAAGGGACCTTTTCCCCAGCAGAAGGGATTACACTTATTATTCTGCCCACCATTCTGTATATACAAGAATAGACTATTTCATAACATTTGGAAAAGACAAAGACAAAATAAGCACCTGTGGAATAGGGACAATAGATGTAAGTGACCATGCACCTATATATTTATCTGTTGATTTTGACCTACAACCAAAAAATACTATTTGGAAACTAAATTCAAGTCTACTCAATGATCCCTACTTTAAGGAGCAAATTAAAAAAGAAATTGGTCTTTACTTAAAATTCAATGACAATGGAGAGGTTTCACCTCCCATTCTATGGGATACTCTGAAGGCTGTTTTAAGAGGGAAAATTATAGCGATATCTTCATATAAGAAAAAATAAGGAATAAAACATTAGGGGAATTACAAAATAGGCTGAAGGAACTAGAAAAAAACACAAATTGAACTTGACACAGGATACATTAGAGGAAATTTTTTAAAAAAGAATGAAATTAATAGTTTGGCTACGCAAGAAATCAGGAAAAATGTAATGTTTCTGAAACAGAGACATTATGAAAGTGGATCAAAGTCTATGAAAATACTAGCATGGAAACTGAAAAAAAATGATAGTAGAAAATACAATTCATAGAATTAGGGATCCAAGAACAAAAATGATAAAAAAAAAGCTAAGTGAAATTAAAGAAGCTTTTGAAGTGTTTTACAAAACTCTATATTCCAAAGTTCCAGGGGGAAACATAACCCAAATTGACACCTTTCTGAATTCTCTAGAGTTACCCACTTTAAGCGAAGAACAAAATAGAACGATGACTGCTGACATAACTGAAGTTGAACTAAAAGCTGCAATTAGTAGGCTTAAATTAAGCAAGTCACCAGGATCAGATGGGTATATGGCAGAGTGGTAATCTCAGCTATACCGAAAGAAGGCAAGGATAAAATGGAATGTGGGTAATTTAGACCAATATCTGTTCTTAATGTAGATTATAGATTATTTACCTCCATCATGGCCAAACGATTAGAAGAGTTTCTACCCATACTGATACATAACGATCAGACAGGTTTTATACAACAATGCCAAACACAAGACAATATACGAAGGACATTTCACATTATGGATCATATACAAAAAAATAAAATCGAAGCAATAGTGGTAAGTGTGGATGCTGAAAAGGCATTTGATTCAGTCAATTCAAATTTTCTTTACCGAGTTTTACATAGATTTAGTTTCCATAATACAATTATTAAAACTATACAGACACTATATGACAACCATACTGCTAGGATTAAAATCAATGGATATTTATCAAATAGTTTTACCATAGAAAGGGGCATGAGACAGGGTTGTGCATGGTCACCGTTACTCTTCGCATTATATCTAGAACCATTAGCTCAATACATCAGACAAAATTAAGATATCGGGAATTACTATTAAAGGGACAGAGCATAAATTGGCTTGTTACGTGGATGACATTTTGATCTATCTAGGGCAACCAACATACTCTTTACCTAAATTGATGCAATTCTTTGAACAATATGGTCAATTATCAGGATACAAGATCAACATAGATAAAACCCAGTTACTCTCATATTACTATAGCCCACCAAGAGAAATTGAAAGTAGATATCCCTGGGCATGGCAAACAGAGTCTTTCAAATATTTGGGCATCATTATGCCAAAAGATTTTGCAAAATTATCAGAATGCAATTATCAGCCTATATATAAAAAACTAAGGAAGATATAACAAGATGGAACTTAATTCCTTTTCTTAGTCTCAGTTCAAGGATTGAATCTATTAAACTGAATATACTGCCCAGACTATTATATCTCTTTCAGACTCTACCAATAGAGATTAATCAAAATCAATTCAATGAATGGAACAAAATGTTATCAAGATATATTTGGCAAGGTAAATGGCCTAGAGTTCGTCTCAAAACTTTGGAATTAGCCAAGGAAAAGGGGGGATGGGGCCTACCTTCTCTTAGAGATTATTATTTTGCAGCACAGTTGAGAGCTGTGATATGTTTGTGCAACCCATCATATGACACTCAATGGAAAAACATTGAGGAAGGGATACTTCCCATCCCCATCCAGGCAATTTTGGCTGATAACAACCTACAAAGCTACATAAATACTATTGATAACCCATGGGTGAAATGGACTCTTAAAGTATGGAAAACTATTCTAGAAGAATATAAACTAGAGGGAGATATTACAATTCTTAAATGATGTGCATATGACTCGGATTTTACACCAAATAAACTGGATGCTAGATTTAAGGACTGGACAGCTAAAGGAATAACAGTTCTTTGCAATATAATGAAGGAAGGAACACTGTTCAGTTTTGAAATGCTTAAAGAGCAACACTTATTAGGGAAACAAGACTTTTATTGGTATTTACAGATGTGACAATATGTTAATAGGACAGTTAAAAATGTAACCAAGGCAAGTACATGTTTGATAGAGCTATTTAGAAAAGCATATAATTCAGATAACGGTAGTAGAATCATTTCAAGCATGTATAAGGGTTTGTCAAATCTTAAAACAGATTCGACTTCACACATTAAAACAAAATGGGAGAAAGAAGGAGGGATAATTATATCTGAGGAAGAATGGCCAACAATATGGAAGTATCAATGGAAGTGTACCAGTTCACAGAAATGGAGGGAGTTTGGATGGAAAAACTTGATAAGATATTTTATTACACCCTCTCAGAAATCCCATTATGATAGTAACCTCCCTGTTTGCTGGAGAAATTGTGGAAATCAAAATACAAACCATTATCATATTTTTTGGGAATGCCCCATTATCAAAGACTATTGGAGTGGGATACACAATGCCCTACAAGACATCTTTAAATGTGAAATATCCATAGAAAGTAAGACCATATATTTTGGGTATATACCTCAAGAATAGTTGAAAAGAGATAAATATTTAATGAATATACTGCTGGTGGCTGGTAAAAAGACTGTTACTAGGAAATGGTTATCACAGGAGAGCCCAACCTTAAATGCATGGATGGAAAGATAAAAATGAAGAAGATAACAGCATCTGTTAATCATGAGTTAGAACAATTTGATATATACTGGGAAAAATGGTTTAACTACACAACACCTCATAGCAAACACGAGGAAATCAGCAGATGCTGGAAATTCAAGCAACACACACAAAATGCTGGTGGAACACAGCAGGCCAGGCAGCATCTATAAGGAGAAGCACTGTCGACGTTTCGGGCCGAGACCCTTTGTCAGGACGAATATATTATATATAAGTACAATATCTGAAATACATCTTATGGAAATATTTGTTTGATGATGAAGTTCAATAAAAAATAAATTACAAAAAAAAGAACAGGCTTGTCTTCTTTCCCTTCTCCAATGTCACTGACCAGACTTAGACAAAGTGAGAAATTTTGAGACAACACATATGAAAAGACGAAGAGGATACACAGTCTCAGACACAGAGCAAAATCTTTATCGCCGCTCAGGAGCGGTGAAGCTGTTTGAGTTTCAGACCAGTTCACCAAAGGAAAAATAGTCGGGCAGCATGCACCACGATCATTTGTCACAGAACATCTCGAGGTGAAATCAGGTGGAACAGACGTGTTCATGTGTCTTCAAAGTCCACAAAGGTTAGAGGAAGAAATAGAGTGGCCTGATTCTTATGACGAGGACCACTTACCCGAGGTGGACACGCTTGATCACAAATCTCCATTCGCTCCAACACTTCCAGGAACCTACATCGGATCGGGTTGTTTATCTGTTCCACCACAGAGATATACTCCATAGCCTGATGGCTTAGGGCAAGTGATGAAAGAGGCAGAATAATCCTCTCACTTTGCCGAGTGTTCAGGTAGTCTACCCTGACCTCCATTAGATTCAGTGCTTTTTTAAAAAGAGTTTTAACTTTGAAAACATTTCACAAAATGAGACTGTTCTTAAAAAGAGGAAATGGTGAAAAGGAATGAAAACGAAGAGAGAGCATTAAAAATCAAAGAGAAAGAGAGTTATAATGGTTTTTAAGTAAGGAGCACAAGTTACATACTATGGGTGAAGTGGGCTGAGTCGCTGACTTTCAGTGACTAGAATTTCAATGCAGTTGTATGGACAAGGAGTACGTACCTGGCTTTTCTTGTTTTCCAAGAAGGGGAGACGTAGTGGTAGTTAACATTGTTATTCCTGTGCCATTGAGTTAGCACTCCTACATGGGAGGAGTTCACACACTGTTCAAGCGGGGTTATTAATAAAGTTCAGTTCAATATCCTGCATGCTACATGCTGGTGTGCACTCTGCACTCTCCCTTAATATCGAGCACAACAGGCTTGAATCTCTTGTTTTCACTCAAGGTACAGCATAACATGTTTTCAGTTCCAGTCACCTCATTACAGGAAGGAGGTGGAAGTTTTAGAGAGGGTGCAGAGGAGATTTACGAGGATGCTGTCTGAATTAATGAGCATGTTTTATGATGAAAGTTTTTCTCTTTGGGGAGAAGAAGTACGAGAGATGACTTGATGGAGATGTACAAGGTGATACGAGGCATAGATCGAGTGGACAATTAGAAACCTTTTCCCAGGGTGGAAATGGCTAATATGAGGGATATAATATTAAGTTGATTGGAGGAATGGGGGGCATGTTAGAGCTATGTTTTTTACAGCGTGAGTGGTGAGTGTGTGGAATGCTTTGCTGGAGCAGTTGAGGCAGATACATTAGGGATAGGCACATGGATGTCAGAAAAATGGAAGGCTATGCAGGAGGAAAGAGTTGGATTGATATTGGAGGAGGTTAAAAGTTTAGCATAGCATTGTAACCTGCACTGTTCTATTCGATAACCTTCCAGCTCTGCTCCCTACCCCAGGATGTGTGTCTGTGTCCCAAGCCCTCTATGTTTTATAACCTCCAGCTCTGCCCCCTAACCCAGACACGTGTTGCCCATCATTTGAATCCACACCACTGAGTAACACTCTACTGTTCCTCCGTGGTGTTCATGTCTGCAGCCCAACCAATAGCGCATATCGACGCTCATGTCATCATGACAACCTCTGGTTTGGAATTAGATGGTCAGTGACCAAGAACAGAGCTTACTGTACCTTGTCTGGGCCGCACTGCAGTGTGATGGTGATCACTGGACTTTTCATCGCCTGGAGAAGATTAGATGCAGGAGAGCAGATCAGAGATAACAATAAACGTCAGTCACAAACCTACACCACAGCTAACCACAGTTATCCAGGGCTAACCATGGCTAACCACAGTAAACAAGAGCTCACTGCCATTAGCCAGGTTAACCACAGTTAACTGTAGTGGCTAACCACATTAAACTAGTTCTAACCATAGTCTTAATTGCTAACTACAGTAAAGTACATCTTACACAGCTCGAGGTGTGTGCTTCACTGCACACTACCCACAACAGCAGCCACACCCACCTCTCAAATTAGTGAGATATGAATATGCAACTCTCTGCTGATATATTATGCATGAACATATGTACACACATGCATGCACAGACACACACGCATGCACAGATATACACACATGCACAGATATACTCACATGCATGCATATATATACACATGTAATCACAGATATACACACAAACATGCACAAATATGTACACACATGCATACACAGATATACACACATGTACAGATATACACACATGCACAGATATACACACATGTACAGATATACACACATGCACAGATATACACACATGTACAGATATACACACATGCACAGATATACACACATGTACAGATATACACACATGTACAGATATACACACATGCACAGATATACACACATGTACAGATATACACACATGCACAGATATACACACATGTACAGATATACACACATGTACAGATATACACACATGTACAGATATACACACATGCATGCACAGACATGCAGGCACACATCACACATAGGTAACAAATTTTCAGACACACACACTCATTCATGAACACAAGATGCTGGAATCCTGATGAAGGGTTGAAGCTCAAACTCTCGTCCATCGATGCTGCCTGATCTGCTGAGTTCATCTAGCGTTTTGTGTGTGTTGCATGGATACATACAGATTCACAGTTATACATCATACACACACACACCCCCCCCCCCCCCCACTCCCCAGTTAGCAATGGGAGCAGTACACAGTGAGGAGATTACTCGCAGGTCAGCGGCGGTCATTTAAAAGGAGAGCTTCACGGGTGTTCTGTGTCATTCCAGCAGCCCAATAAGTCAGCGGGAGCAGCGCAGAGAGGAGTAATAAAAGTACAGAGGGGACAAGCGGAGCGGCCATTATTTGGAGAGCTTTGCGGGTATTTGGCGTCATTCCACCAGCACAATCAGCGGTGGGAGCAGCACATGGTGAGGAAGTTTCTCATAGGTCAGTGGGAGCAGCGCAGAGAGGAGTAATAAAAGTACAGAGGGGACAAGCGGAGTGGCCATTGTTGGGAGTGGGCCGGTGGTGAGAGTGGGAGGGTCAGGCTTTGTCTCGAAGGAGGCTTCGTCTTGAAAGAGTTGTTTGCTCTGGGTAAGTTGTCCGGGTAAGGTTCTGATAAGTTTCCCAGAGTCTCTCAGGGAACTGAAGAGCATTCAGCTGCAGCTCCTTGAAGACTGTTTTAAGGATCCGGAGCAGCAGATGGATGACCTTCGGTTTGTACAGGAGACTGAGGAGATTATTGATTGGAGTTACAGGGAAGTAGTCACCATGGGTCTGTGGTGCAGAAGGGAAAGAGAGAGAAGAGGGGACTGGTAGTGATAGGGGACTCAATAATCAGAGGAACAGGCAAGAGGTTCAATGGACGTGAACAGGACTCCCGGATGGTGTGTTGCCTCCCAATTGCCAGGGTCAGGGATGTCTCAGATCGAATCCAGAACATTTTGGAGAGGGTGGGGGAGCAGCCAAATGTTTTGGTACATATTAGTACCAATGACATTCGAAGGAAAAGCAAAGTGGTCCAGAAAGAGAATTTAGAGAACTAGATAGAAAGCTGAGAAGCAGAATCTCCTGGGCAGTAATTTCTGGATTGCTGCTTGTGCCACACGTCAGTGAGCGTAGAAACAGGATGATTTGGCAGATAAACGCATGACTGAGAAGCTGGTGCAGGAGCAGGGCTTCAGGTTCTTGGATCACTGGGATCTCTTCTGGGGGAGGTATGACCTGTACAAAAGGGATGGCTTGCACCTGAACCCGAGGGGGACCAATATCCTTGAGGACAGGCTTGGTAGAACTGTTGGAGAAGATTTAAAGTAATTTAGCAGGGGGATTGGAACTGGAGTGAAGGGATTCAGGATAGGACAGATGGTAAAAAAACAAAGATAACGTGCAGTCAGACAGTCAGTAAGGGCAGGCAGATGACAGGACAGAACTGCAGCCAGCAGGGTGAGTATCAGTGCATTAGGGATGCAGAATCAAAAAGGGTAGCAAATACAGTACTCACTGTTGTACCTCAACACACAGAGTATAAGAAATAAGGTGGATGACCTTGTTGCACTTTTACAGATTAGAACATAGAACATAGAAAACCTACAGC
Source organism: Hemitrygon akajei (assembly GCF_048418815.1). Lineage (NCBI taxonomy): Eukaryota > Metazoa > Chordata > Chondrichthyes > Myliobatiformes > Dasyatidae > Hemitrygon > Hemitrygon akajei. The sequence goes on from NC_133129.1 coordinate 187,054,813, forward strand.
ACAATACAGGCCCTTCGGCCCACAATGTTGTGCTGAACATGTACTTACTTCAGAAATTACCTAGGGTTGCCCACAGCCCTCTATTTTTCTAAGCTCCATGTACCTGTCCAGGAGTCTCTTAAAAGACCCTATCGTATCTGCCTCCACTACCATTGCCAGCAGCCCATTCCACGCACTCACCACTCTCTGTGTAAAAAGCTTACTCCTGACATCTCCTCTGTACCTTCTTCCAAGCACCTTAAAACTGTGCCCTCTCATGTTAGCCATTTCAGCCCTGGGAAAAAGCCTCTGACTATCCACATGATCAATGCCTCTTATCATCTTATACACCTCTATCAGGTCACCTCTCATCCTCCGTCACTCCAAGGAGAAAAGGCTGAGTTCACTCAGTCTATTCTCATAAGGCATGCTCCCCAATCCAGGAAACATCCTTGTAAATCTCCTCTGCACCCTTTCTATGGTTTCCACATCCTTCCTGTGGTGAAGCGACCAGAACTGAGCACAGTACTCCAAGTGGGGTTTGACCAGGGTCCTATATAGCTGCAACATTACCTCAACATTACCTAAACTCAGTCCCATGATTGATGAAGGCCAATGCACTGTATGCTTTCTTAACCATAGAGTCAACCTGTGTAGCAGCTTTGAGTATCCTATGGACTCGGACCCCAAGATCCCTCTGATCCTCCACACTGCCCAAGAGTCTTACTATTAATACTATATACTGCCATCATATTTGACCTACCAAAACGAACCATCTCAAACTTATCTGAGTTGAACTCCATCTGCCACTTCTCAGCCCAGTTTTGCATCCTATCGATGTCCCACTGTAACCTCTGACAGCCCTCCACACTATCCACATCACTCCCAAACTTTGTGTCATCAGATTGTTGGGTATGACGTGGCCATCTCTGAATTATGGCTGAAGGATGGTTGTAGTTGGGAGCTGAGTGTCCAAGGTTACACATTGTATCCGAGGGATAGGAGGGTAGGCAGAGGAGGTGGCATGGCTCTGAATGGCATCAAATCAGTGGAAAGATGTGACAAAGGACAGAAGATGTTGGATTCTTATAGGTTGAGTTGAGAAACTGCAAGGGTAAACGACAGTTGTATACAGGCCTCCGAACAGTAACTGGAATGTGGACTACAGTTCACAATAGGAAATAGAAAAGGCATGTCAAAAGGGTAATATCATGATGGTCATGGGAGATTTTAACATGCAGGTCGATTGGAAGAATCAGGTTTGTAATGAATCTCAAGACAGTGAGTTTGTTGAATGCCTATGAAATGGCTCTTTAGAGCAGTTTAACATTGGGCCTACTAGGGGATCAATTATACTGGAGTGGGTGTTATGTAATGAACTGGAGTTGATTAGGGAGCTTAAGGTAAAGGAACCTTTGGGAGACAATGATCACAATATAATTGAGTTCAACTTGAGATCTGATGGGGAGAAAGCAGAGTCTGGTGTGGCAGTATTTCAGGAGAATAAAGGAAATTACAGTGGTATGAGAGAGGAGCTGGCCAAAGTAAATTGGAACGAGATGCTGACAGGGATGACAACAGAGCAACAATGGCTTGAGTTTCTGAGAAAAATAAGGAAGGTGCAGGATAGATGTATTCCAAAACCAAAGGAATACTCAAATGCCAAAGTACTACAACCATGGCTGACAAAGGAAGTCAAAGTTAATGTAATTACAGCATACAACAAAGCAAAAATTAGTGGGAAGGCAGAGGATTGGGAAGCTTTCAAAAACCAACCGAAAGCAACTAAAGGAATCATTAGGAGGGAAAAAATGAAATATGAAAGCAAGCTAGCAAACAATATCAAGGTGGATAGAAAAAACTTTTTCAAGTATATAAAAAATAAAAGAGAGATGAGAGTGGATATAGGACCGCTAGAAAATGAGGCTGGAGAAATAGTAATGGGAAGCAAGGAGATGGCAGATGAACCAAATAAGTATTTTGTGTCAGTCTTCACTGAGGAAGACACTAGCATGTTGAGAGGTGTGAGGAAAGAGAAGTGAGTGCAGTTACTATTATAAGGGAGAAGGTGCTCAAAAAGCTGAAAGAATAAGGGTACATATGTCACCCGGACCAAATGAACTGCACCCTAGGGTTCTGAAAGAGGCAGGGATAGAGATTGTGGAGGCATTAGTAATGCTCTTTCAAAAATCATTGGACTCTGGCATGGTTCCGGAGGACTGGAAAATTGCAAATGTCTCTTCACTCTTTAAGAAAGGAGGAAGGCAGCAGAAAGGAAATTATAGACCAGTTAGCCTGACCTCAGTGGTTGGGAAAGTGTTAGAATCAATTGTCAATAATGAGGTTATGGAGTACTTGGTGGCATAGGACAAGATAGGACAAAGTCAGCATAGTTTTCTATCAGAAAAAATCTTGTGTGATGAACCTGTTGGAATTTTTTGAGGAGATTACAAGCAGGATAGATAAAAGGGATGCAGTGGATGTTGTATGTTTGGACTTTATAGAATAGTACAGCACATTACAGGCCCTTCCGCCCACAATGTTGTGCTGACCCTCAAACCCTGCCTCACATATAACCCCCCACCTTAAATTCCTCCATATATCTGTCTAGTAGTCACTTTCAGAAGGCCTTTGACAAGGTGCCACACATGAGGCTGCTTACCAAGTTAAGAGCCCGTGGTATTACAGGAAAGTTACTAACATGGTTAGAGCATTGGCTGATTGGTAGGAGACAGCGAGTGGGAATAAAAGGATAATTTTCTGGATGGCTGTCAGTGACTAGTAGTGTTCCGCAGGGGTCAGTGTTGGGACCACTTCTTTTTATGCTGTATATAAATGATTTTGATGATGAAACAGATGGCTTTGTTGCTGTTTGCAGATGATACGGAGATTGGTGGAGGGGCAGGTAGTGTTGAGGAAGCAGGTAGGCTGCAGAAGGACTTAAACAGATTAGGAGAATGGGCAAGAAAGTGGCAAATGAAATATAATGTTGGAAAATGCATGGTCATACATTTTGATAATAGAAATAAATGTGCAGACTATTTTCCAAACAGGGAGAAAATCCAAAAAAATCTGAGATGCAGAGGGACTTGGCAGTCCTTGTGCAGAACACCCTAAAGGTTAATTTGCAGATTGAGTCGGTGGTGAGGAAGGCAAATGCAATGTTAGCATTCATCTCGAATGGTCGAAAATACAAGAGCGGGGATGTGATGCTGAGGTTTTTTAAGGCACTGGTGAGGCCTTACCTTGAGAATTGTGAACAATGTTGGACTCCTTATCTAAGAACAGATGTGCTGACTTTGGAAAGGGTCCAGAGGAGATTCACAAGGATGATTCCAGGAATGAAAGGGTTATCATACGAGGAATGCTTGACAGCCCTGGGTCTGTACACATTGGAACTTAGAAGGATGAGGGGGGGCTCTCACTGAATCCTTTTGAATGTTTAAAGGCCAAGACAGAGTAGATGTGGAAAGGATGTTTCTCATGGTGGGGGAGTCCGGGACAAGATGATACAGCCTCAGGGTGGAAGGGCATCCATTTAAAACAGAGCTGCGGAGAAATTTCTTTAGCCAGAGGGTGGTGAATCTGTGGAATTTCTTACCACAGGCAGCTGTGGAGGCCAGGACATGGGGTGTATTTAAAACAGAGATTGATTGGTTCTTGACTGGCCACTGCATTAAAGGTTACAGGGAGAAGGCTGGGGAGTGGGGCTGAAGAGGAGAAAAATAAAAGGATTAGCCAAAGCTGAATAGCGGAGCAGAGTCAATGGGTCAGATGGCCTAATTCTGCTCCTATGTCTTATGGTCTTATGGACAGACAGACAGACACACAAACACACACACACACTCACATACAAACACACACACACACAGACTCACATACAAACACACACACAGACTCACATACAAACACACACACAGACTCACACACACACTCACATACAAACACACACACACACACAGACTCACACACACACTCACATACAAACACACACACACAGACTCACACACACAGACTCACACACACACAGACTCACATACAAACACACACACACACACAGACTCACATACAAACACACACACACAGACTCACACACACACTCACATACAAACACACACACACAGGCTCGCATACAAATACACACACACACAGACTCACACACACACATACATATTTACACACACATAGCAACTCAGACATATGCATGCAGACACAGACACAGACGCTCACAGAGAAACACACATACAGAATCACAAACAATGATACGCACATACACAAACACATTTCAACAGATGCACAGAAACACATGTAGGCACACAAACGCAGAAACACATGGTCTGGTGCCTCACCCTCCTCACCATCTGGACTGTCTGAAGGTCTCTTTCAGAGTTTTTCTCTCCAGATCAGTTTAGGTGCTTGTCAACGTGGACACTATGCACCTCTCATTTCCCTGTGACTCTCTAGACCGCAACCAAACCTATTCACTGTCTGGCATGAGTCTACGTTGACTGCTTTTCGGTATGTACCTCGAAATCCAGAGATCCTGATAACTGCAATGTGTCTCCAACCACGTGGACTATCTCAGTGCCGTTCTGTGGCAAGATGGAGATGGGCTGTTCCATTATTGTGATATTACTGATCACTTGGTCCGGGGGGTTATTCTCCTCCACTTGAATCAGTAACTCAGGAACACAACATTCTGAAGGAGCAGAAACAAGTTCCAGTCAGACAAACCACTTCCACTGCAGTTGCTCAACATCTGCATAAATAGCTAAAAGGTCAGGTAGCATTCATGGAGAGAGAAACAGCTCCCTGGCTTCCTACCTTCCTCCCTTTCCCCCCTACAGGCTCCACATTCCAGCAAATGCCCAGGAGGCCGGGCAGTATCTGCACAGAGAGACATAGCTCCCCAGCTTCCCTACAGAATCTGAGATACACATCCCCACCCTCACCTCCTCCACTTCCCTTTCAGCACCACAGCTGCAGAGGGCTGTAGACTCAGTCAGATCCATCATGAGCACAACCCCCCAATTATCAAGGTCGTTTCGATAGGTGATGCCTCAAGGCGGTGGTATCCATCACTAGCCAGGATTCCACCTTTGGTCATTACCACCATGAGGGCGGACGTGCAGGAGCCTGAAGACACACACTTAATGCTTTAGGAACTGGTTGCATCACCGTCTGGTCTGGGTTGACTAATTCACTGAATCAGAAAAGCTGCAGAGGGTTTTGACTTACTCAGATCCATCATAGACACTAGACTCCCCAGCATCGAGGACATCTTCAAAAGGCGACTCCTCTAAAAGGTGGAATCCATCGTTGGGGACCCCTGTCAACCAGGACATGCCCTCTTCTCATTGCTCCCATCAGGAGCTTGGAGACACACACTCAATGGATCAAGAAAAGCTTCTTTCCTTCCACCATCAAATTTCTGAATGGACAATGAACCCATGAACTACCTCACTACTTTGATCTCTTTTTACACTATTTATTTTTATGTCTTGTCATAACCTACCCTACTCACTTTACACCTATGACCGTGTGGCTAAGTACAGCTCCAACACCATATACAAGTTAGCTGATGACACCACGGTTGTGGGCTGTATCAAAGCTGGTGATGAATCAGCATACAGGAGGGAGATTGAAAATGTGGCTGAGTGGTGTCATAACAACAGCCTCTCACTCAATGTCAAGAAGACCAAGAAACTGACTGTAGACTTCAGGAGAGAGAAACCAGAGGTCCATGAGCCAGTACACACCAGAGGATCAGAGGTGGAGAATGTCAGAAACTTTAAATTCCTGCATGTTACAATCTCAGAAGTCCTGTCCTAGACCCATCATATAAGTATAATTGTGAAAAAAGCACGATAGCGCCTCTACTTCCTCAGGAGTCTGGGAAGATTTGGCATGCCATCAAAAACTTTGGCAAACTTCTACAAATGTGTGGTGGAAAGTGTGCTGACTGGCTGTATCAAGTCAAGTCAAGTCACTTTTTATTGTCATTTCAACCATAACTGCTGGTACAGTACACAGTAAAAAGGAGGCAACATTTTTCAGGACCATGGTGTCACATGAAACAATACAGAAACTGCACTGAAACTACGTAAAACAACACAAAAACTACACTAGACTACAGACCTACACAGGACTACATAAAGTGCACAAAACAGTGCTGGCATTACATTAAATAATAAGCAGCACAATAAAGACAATAGAGGGCAGTAGGTTGGTGTCAGTCCAGGCTCTGGGTATTGAGGAGTCTGATAGCTTGGGGGAAGAAACTGTTACATAGTCTGGTCGTGAGAACCCGAATGCTTCGGTGCCTTTTGCCAGATGGCAGGGGAGAGTATTTCGGCCTGGTATGGGAACACCAATGCCTTTGAGCAGAAAATCTTACAAAAGGTAGTGGATTTGGCCCAGTACATCATGGGTAAAACCCTCCCAATCATTGAGCACATCTACGTGAGAAGCGGCATCCATTATTAGAGATCCTCACCATCTAGGCCATGCTCCTTTCTTCTGCTGCCATCAGGTAGAAGGTACAGGAACCTCAGGACTCACACCACCAGCTCCAACAGCAGCTACTACTTCTCAACCATAAGGCTCTCGAACAAAACAGGATAACTTCACTCATTTAATTACATTTTTATCTCATTATTTCATGCTCTTGTCATTTTTGCCATCTGATTTCTGAATGGACATTGAACCCATGAACAATACCTCACTACTCTTTATTTCTGCTTTTACACCATTTCATATATACATACTTACTGTAATTCATAGGTTTTTTAAATATTATCATGTATTGTATTATACTGTTAACAAATTGCAATGTTAACAAGTTTCACAACATATTCCAGTGATATCAAATCTGATTCTGATCCTGATGATCATGTTGCAGTGTTTTCTTGTTGCTGTTAGGCATGATTTGTTAGGTTTGGTTGTGTGTGGAGAGCTTTGAATGACTTCCTTGCTTTCTGTGTTTCGTGGCTCTCTGGAGAACACAAAACTCAGAGATGATTACTGCATACAGAATCAGGTTTAATATCACCAGCATACGTCATGAAATTTATTATCCTTATATTGAATAAGTAGTGCAAATAAAAGGAAATAAGCAGTGTTCATTCAGAAATCCGATGGCAGGGGCGAAGAAGCTGTTTTGAATTGCTGAGTGTGCGTTCATTGTGGTAACAATGTGAGGAGTGCAAGTCCTGGGTGGGGAGGGGGTTCCTTAACGAAGGACACTGCCTTTTTGAGGTACCACTTCTTACAAAAGTCTTGGATGCTGGTGTTGAATAATTTAACAACTCTTTGTAGCTTACTTCGATCCTGTGCAGTAGACCCCCTCCCTCCACACCAGTAGGTGCTGTAGCCTGTCAGAATGCTCTCCACAGTGTCAGTAGAAATGTTCAAGTGTTTTAGATGACAAACCAAATCTCCCCAAAGTCCTAATGAAATATAGCCGCTGTCTTGCCTTCTTTATAGCTGCATCGATATGTTGGGACCAGGTTAGGTCCTCAGAGATGTTTGCACCCAGGGACTTGAAATTTCTCACTCTCTCCACTTCCAATCCCTCTATGAGGATTGGTTCATGTTCCCTCATTGTATCCTTCCTGAAGTCCACAAACAGCTCTTTGGTCTTACTGATGCTAAGTGCAAGGTTGTTGCTGCAGCCCACTCCAGTAGCTGGCATATCTCTCTGAGATTCCGCCAACAATGGTTGTATCATCAGCAAATTTATAGATGACATTTGATCAGAATTGTTTCTTAGCTGTTGAACTAGCCCTCCACAAGTTATATCTGTTCTTTTTTACAGACCTGGGTCGCCAGACCTGAATCCCACAGATCTCCCTCACAGCAGACTGTGATCCTCCTGATTTATCCATAGGTAGTACAGTCAGTTCTCAAGAGCACACACTCATCCACGCAGGCTTTAAAGAAGTTGGTGACATATTCATTCAGATCCAAAGATGAATCCCTGAATACAGTCCAGTCCACCAATTCAAAGCAGACCTATTGGCACTCCTGTGCCTCCCTTGTCCATGCCTTCTTCTTCCCCACTGTTGGTGCTGCAGTCTTCAGTCTCTGACTTTTCTCAGGGAGTAGAAGTACAGCCAGGTGATCAGACTTTCCAAACTGGGCATGATAGCACAGTAAGCATTTTGAATGTTGGTATAACAGTGGTCCAGCATGTTGGTTCCTCTGTTACTACAAGTGATTTGTTGGAAATAATTATTAAGAGACATTTTCAAGCTGGCCTGTTTAAAATCCTGCAGAATGATGGGGAAGGCATCAGGACAGGCAGATAGACAGATAGACAGATAGATAGATACTTCATTGATCCCAAAGGAAATTACAATATCCCAGTAACATTACTAGTGCACAGATATGCAAATAACAGAAGAGAAGTAAGAAAGAATGAAAATAAGTTACCTCAAACAGTCAAACAGGAGGGGGTCGTCACTTCCCTGGCTATAGGTTGACTCATTATAGAGCCTAATGGAACGGGCTGCTGGTGATGGTGGTGGAGGCAGATACATCAGGGTTTTCTAAGAGACTCCTGTACAGGTACATGGAGCTGAGAAAAACAGAGGGCTATAGGTAATCTGAGGTAATTTCTAAGGCAAGGACATGTTTGGCACAGCATCATGGGCTGAAGGGCCTGTATTGTGCTGTATGATTCTATGTCTAACATACTAAAAGCTTTTTTAAGTGTATAAAAGGTAAAAGAGAGTTGAAGGTAGATATAGGACCAATACAAAATGACGCTGGAGATATTGTACTGAGAGATGCAGAGATGACAGGGGAACTGAATGCTTATTTTGCATCAGTCTTCACAGTGGAAGACATTTGCAGTATACCAGGCATTCAAGAGTGTCAGGGAACTGAGGTATGTGCAGTGAAAATTACGACTGAGAAGGTGCTCAGGAAGCTTAATGGTCTGAGGGTGGATAAATCTCCTGGACCTGATGGAATGCACCCTCCGGTTCTGAAGGAAGTAGCTGGAGAGATTGCGGAGGCATTGTTAATGAACTTTCAAGAATTGTTAGATTCTGGCATTGTACTGGATGACTGGAAAATTGCAAATGTTACTCCGCTATTTAAGAAGGGTGGGAGGCAGCAGAAAGGAAATTATAGACCTTTCGGCCTGACATCAGTGGTTGAGAAGTTGTTGGAATTGATTGTTAGGGATTAGATTACAGAGTACCTGGAGGCACATGACAAGATAGGCCAAAGCCCGTATGGTTTCCTGAAAGGAAAATTCTGCCTGACTAACCTACTGCAATTTTTTGAGGAAATTACAAGCAGGGTAGAAAAAGGAGATGCAGTGGATGTAGTGTACTTGGATTTTCATATAAACATAAAAAGATCAAAAAACTACAGCACAATACAGGCTCTTTGGCAAAAGTGTTGTGCCGAACATGTACATACTTTAGAAATTACCTTGGGTTACCAAAATGAGCTCTATTTTTCTAAGTTCCATGTACCTATCCAGGAGTCTCTTAAATGACCCTATCATATCTGCCTCCACTACCATTGCCAGCAGCCCATTCCACGCACTCACCACTCTCTGTGTTAAAAACTTACCACTAACATCTCCTCTGTAGCTGCTTCCTAGCACCTTAAAACTGTGCCCTTTCGTGCTAACTATTTCAGCCCTGGGGAAAAAGCCTCTGCCTATCTACATGATCAATGCCTCTCATAATCTTGTACACTTCTATCAGGTCACCTCTCATCCTCCGTCACTCCAAGGAGAAAAGGCCGAGTTCACTCGACCTATTCTCATAAGGTATGCTCCCCAATCCAGGCAACATATTTGTAAATCTCCTCTGCACCCTTTCTATGGTTTCCACATTCTTCCTGTAGTGAGGTGACCAGAAATGAGTGCAGCACTCCAAGTGGGGCTGACCAGGTTCTTATACAGCTGTAACATTACCTCTCAGCTCTTCAACTCAATCCCATGGTTGATGAAGGCCAATGCACCATACGCTGCCTTAACCACAGAGTCAATCTGCGCAGCAGTTTTGAGTGTCCTATTGACTCAGACCCCAAGATCTTTCTGATCCTCCACACTGCCAAGAGTCTTACCATTAATACTATATTCTGCCATCATATTTGACCTACCAAAATGAACCACCTCACACTTATCTAGAAGTAAGCCTGGCAATTATAGACCTGTCAGTTTGATATCAGTGGTGGGTAAATTAATGGAAAGTATTCTTAGAGATAGTATTTATAATTATCTGGATAGACAGGATCTGATTAGGAGTAGCCAGCATGGATTTGTGCGTGGAAGGTCATGTTTGACAAACCTTATTGAATTTTTTGAAGTAGTTACGAGGAATGTTGACGAGGGTAAGGCAGTGGATGTAGTCTATATGGACTTCAGCAAGGCCTTTGACAAAGTTCCACATGGAAGGTTAGTTAAGAAGGTTCAGTCGTTAGGTATTAATGCTGGAGTAATAAAATGGATTCAACAGTGGCTAGATGGGAGATGCCAGAGAGTAGTGGTGGATAATTGTTTATCGGGATGGAGGCCGGTGACTAGCGGGGTGCCTCAGGGATCTGTTTTGGGCCCAATGTTGTTTGTAATATACATAAATGATCTGGATGATGGGGTGGTAAATTGGATTAGTAAGTATGCTGATGATACTAAGGTAGGAGGTGTTGTGGATAATGAGGTGGGTTTTCAAAGCTTGCAGGGAGATTTATGCCGGTTAGAAGAATGGGCTGAACGTTGGCAGATGGAGTTTAATGCTGAGAAGTGTGAGGTTCTACATTTTGGCAGGAATAATCCAAATAGAACATACAGGGTAAATGGTAGGGCATTGAGGAATGCAGTGGAACAGAGAGATCTAGGAATAACAGTGCATAGTTCCCTGAAGGTGGAGTCTCATGTAGATAGGGTGGTGAAGAAGGCTTTTGGAACGCTGGCCTTTATAAATCAGAGCATTGAGTACAGAAGTTGGGATGTAATGTTAAAATTGTACAAGGCATTGGTAAGGCCAAATTTGGAATATTGTGTACAGTTCTGGTCACCGAATTATAGGAAAGATATCAATAAATTAGAGAGAGTGCAGAGACGATTTACTAGGATGTTACCAGGGTTTCAGCACTTAAGTTACAGAGAAAGGTTGAACAAGTTAGGTCTCTATTCATTGGAGCGTAGAAGGTTGAGGGGGGATTTGATCGAGGTATTTAAAATGTTGAGAGGGATAGATAGAGTTGACGTGAATAGGCTGTTTCCATTGAGAGTAGGGGAGATTCAAACGAGAGGACATGATTTGAGAGTTAGGGGGCAAAAGTTTAAGGGAAACACGAGGGGGTATTTCTTTACTCAGAGAGTGATAGCTGTGTGGAATGAGCTTCCTGTAGAAGTAGTAGAGGCCAGTTCAGTTGTGTCATTTAAGGTAAAATTGGATAGGTATATGGATAGGAAAGGAGTGGAGGGTTATGGGCTGAGTGCGGGTAGGTGGGACTAGGTGAGATTAAGAGTTCGGCACGGACTAGGAGGGCCGGAATGGCCTGTTTCCGTGCTGTGATTGTTATATGGTTATATGGTTATATGGTTATCTGGGTTGAACTTCATCTGCCACTTCTCCTCCTAGTTTTGCATTCTATTGATATCCTGCTGTAACCCCTGACAGCTCTCCACACTTTCCACAAAAGGGACGGGTTGCACTTGAATCCCAAGGGGACCAATATACTGGTGGGGAGGTTTGCTAAGGCAACTGGGGAGAGTTTAAACTAGAATTGCTGGGGGGTGGGAACCGAACTGAAGAGACGGAGGAAGAGGCAGCTAGTTCACAAATAGAGAAAGCTTGGAGACAGTGTGAGAGGGATGATAGGCAGGTGATTGAGAAGGGATGTACTCAGACCAATGGTTTGAGATGTGTCTATTTTAATGCAAGGAGTATTATGAACAAATCGGATGAGCTTAGAGCATGGATCAGTACTTGGAGCTATGATGTGGCCATTACAGAGACTTGGATGGCTCAGGGACAGGAATGGTTACGTTGAGTGCCAGGCTTTAGATGTTTCAGAAAGGACAGGGAGGGAGGCAAAAGAGGTGGGGGCGTGGCACTGTTGATTAGAGATAGTGTCATGGCTGCAGAAAAGGAGGAAGTTATGAAGGGATTGTCTACGGTGTCTCTGTGGGTGGAAGTTAGGAACAGGAAGGGGTCAATAACTCTACTGGGTTTTTTTTATAGATCACCCAATAGTAACAGGGACATCGAGGAGCAGATAGGGAGACAGATTCTGGAAAGGTGTAATAATAACAGAGTTGTTATGGTGGGAGATTTTAATTTCCCAAATATCGATTGGCATGTCCCTAAAATGAGGGGTTTAGATTGGGTGGAGTTTGTTAGGTGTGTTCAAGAAGGTTTCTTGACAAAATATGTAGATAAGCCTGTCAGAAGAGAGGCTGTACTTGATCTGGTATTGGGAAATGAACATGGTCAGGTGTCAGGTCTCTCAGTGGGAGAGCATTTTGGAGATAGTGATCACAATTCTATCTCCTTTACCATAGCATTGGAGAGGGATAGGAACAGACAAGTTAGGAAAGCGATTAATTGGAGTAAGGGGAAATATGAGGCTATCAGGTAGGAAATTGGAAGCATAAATTAGAAACAGATGTTCTCAGGGAAATGTATGGCAGAAATGTGGCAAATGTTCAGGGAATATTTGCATGACATTCTGCATAGGTACGTTCCAATGAGACTGGGAAAGGATGGTAGGGTACAGGAACTGTGGTGTACAAAGGCTGTTGTAAATCTAGTCAAGAAGAAAAGGAGAGCTTATGAAAAGTTCAAAAAGCCAGGTAATGATAGAGATCTAGAAGATTATAAGGCTAGTGGGAAGGAGCTCAAGAAAGAAATTAGGGGAGTCAGAAGGCCTTGGTGGACAGGATGAAGGAAAACCCCAAGGCATTCTACAAGTATGTTAAGAGCAACAGGATAAGATGTGAGAGAATAGGACTAATCAAGTGTGATGGTGAAAAAGTGTGTATGGAACCAGAGGAGATAGCAGAGGTACTTAATGAGTACTTTGCTTCAGTATTCACTATGGAAAAGGATGTTGGCGATTGTAGGGATGACTTACAGTGGACCGAAAATCTTCAGCATGTAGATATTAAGAGAGAGGATGTGCAGGAGCTATTGGAAAGCATCAAGTTGGATAAGTCACCGGGACCAGACGAGATGTACCCCAGGATACTGTGGGAGGTGAGGGAGGAGATTGCTGAGCCTCCAGCATCATCAATGGGGATGGGAGAGGTTCTGGAGGATTGGAGGGTTGTGGATGTTATTCCATTATTCAAGAAAGGGAGTAGAGATAGCCCAGGAAATTATAGACCAGCGAGTCTTACTTCAGTGGTTGGTAAGTTGATGGAGAAGTTCCTGAGAAGCAGGATTTATGAACTTTTGGAGAGGCATAATATAATTAGGAATAGTCAGCAAGGCTTTGTGAAAGGCAGGTCATACCTTACGAACCTGATTGAATTTTTTCAGGATGTGAGTAAACACATTGATGAAGGAAGAGCAGTAGATGTAGTGTATATGGATTTCAGCAAGGCATTTGACAAGGTACCCCATGCAAGGCTTATTGAGAAAGTCAGGAGGCATGGGATCCAAGGGGAAATTGCTTTGTGGATCCAAAATTGGCTTGTTCACAGAAGGTAGTGGTTGTAGACGGGTCATATTCTGCATGGAGGTCGGTGACCAGTGGTGTGCCTCAGGGATTAGTTTTGGGACCCTTACTGTTCAAGATTTTTATAAATGACTTGGATGAGGAAATGGAGGGATGGGTTAGTAAATTTGCTGATGACACAAAGGTTGAAGGTGTTGTGGATAGTGTGGAGAGCTTTCAGAGATTACAGCGGGACATTGATAAGATGCAAAAATGGGTTGAGAAGTGGCAGATGGAGTTCAACCCAGATAAGTGTGAGGTGGTTCATTTTGGTAGGTCAAATATGATGGCAGAATATAGTATTAATGGTAAGACTTTTAATGGTAAATGGTAAAAATTATACAGAGGATGCTGAGAGGCTGCAGAGGGATATAGAGGTTAAGTGAGTGGGCCAAGGTCTGGCAGATGGAATATAACATTGGTAAATGCGAGATCATCCACTTTGGAAGGAATAATAGAAGAGCAGATTATTATTTAAATGGTGAAAGATTGCAGCATGCTGTTGTGCAGAGGGACTTGGGAGTGCTTGCTCATGAATTGCGAAAAGTTGGCTTGCAGGTACAACAGGTTATTAAGAAGGCAAATGGAATGTTTGCCTTCATTGCTAGAGGGATTAAATTTGAGAGCAGGGAGGTCATGCTGCAACTATACAGGGTACTGGTGAGGCCGCACCTGGAGTACTGTGTGCAGTTCTGGTCTCCATACTTGGGGAAGGATATACTGGCTTTGGAGGCAGTGCAGAGGAGGTTCACCAAGTTGATTCCAGGGATGAAGGGGTTAAACTATGAGGAGAGATTGAATCACCTGGGACTATACTCTCTGGAATTCAGAAGAATGAGAGGGGATCTTATAGAAACATACAAAATTTTGAAAGGGACAAGTAGGAAAGTTGCTTCCATTGGTAGGTGAGACTAGAACAAGGGGATGTTGCCTCAAGATTCAGGGGAGAAGATACAGGACAGAGATGAGGAGAAACTGTTTTTCCCAGAGATTGATGAATCTGTGGAATTCTCTGCCCAGGGAACAGTTGAGGCTTCTTCACGAAATATATTTAAGAAACAGTTAGATAGGTTTTAACATAGTAAGTGAAGTAAGGGTTATGGAGAAAGGCAGGTAGATGGAGCTGAGTTTATGGACAGATCAGCCAGGATGTTATTGAATGGCGGGGCAGTCTCGATGGGCCGGATGGCCTACTCCTGCTCCTATTTCTTATGTTTTTATGTTCTTATGACTCTTGGCAATGTGGAGGATCAGCGGGATCTTGGGGTCCAAGTCCATAGGACACCCAAAGTTGCTGCACAGATAGACTCTGTGGTTAAGAAAGGATACTCTGCATTGGCCTTCATCAATTGTGGAGTTGAATTTAGGAGCCGAGAGTAATGTTGCAGCTGTATAGGACCATGGTCAGACCCCACATGGAGTACTGTGCTCAGTTTTGGTCACCTCACTACAGGAAGGATGTGGAAGCCATAGAAAGGGTGCAGAAGAGATTTACAAGGATGTTGCCTGGATTGGGGAGGATGCCTTATGAGAATAGGTTGAGTGAACTCGGCCTTTTCTCCTTGGAGCGAAGGAGGATGAGAGGTGACTTGATAGAAGTGTACAAGATGATGAGAGGCATTAATTGTGTGGATACTCAGACGCTGAAATGGTTGCCACAAGAGGACACAGGTTTAAGGTGCTGGGGAGTAGGTACAGAGGAGATGTCAGGGGTAAACTTTTTACTCAGAGATTGGTGAGTGCTTGTAATGGGCTGCCAGCAACAGTGGTAGAGGCGGATATGATAGGGTCCTTTAAGAGACTTTTAGATAGGTACATGGAGCTTAGTAAGATAGAGGGCTAGAAGTAAGCCTAGTAATTTCTGAGGTAGGGACATGTTCGGCACAGCTTTGTGGGCCGAAGGGACTGTATTGTGCTGTAGGTTTTCTATATTTCTATGTTTCGTGAAAGGAAAGTCCTGCCTGACTAACCTACTGTAATTTTTTGAGGAAATTACAAGCAGTAGGAGATGTAGTAGATGTGGTGTACTTGGATTTGCAGAAGGCCTTTGACAAGTTGCCACACAGGAGGCTGCTTAGCAAGATAAAATCCCATAGAATTACACGGAAGTTACTAGCGTGAGTGGAGCATTGGCTGGTTGGCAGAAAACAGAGAATGGGAATAAAGGGATCCTATTCTGGCTGACTGCCAGTTACCGGTGGAGTTCCACAGGGATCGGTTTTGGGACCACTGCTTTTTACAATGTATGTCAATGATTTGGACTATGGGATTAATGGATTTGTGGCTAAATTTGCCGATGATACAAAGATAGGTGGAGAAGGAGATAGTGTTGAGGAACCAGAGAGCCTGCAGAGAGACTTAGATAGTTTAGGGGAATGGGAAAAGAAGTGGCAAATGAAATACAATGTTATAAAGTGAATGCTCATGCACTTTGGTGGAAGGAATAAACAGGCAGACTATTTCTAGATGGAGAGAGAATTGAAAATGCAGACATGCAAAGGGATTTGGGAGTCCTTCTGCAAGATACCCTAAAGGTTAACCTTCAGGTTGAGTCGGTAAAAGGCCTGAACAATTTAGATATGGCAAAGTTATTTCCCTTGGTAGGGGAGTCTAGGACAAGAGGGCACAACTTCAAGATTGAAGGACGTCCATTTAGAACAGAGATGTGGAGAAATTACTTTATTCAGAGGGTGGTAAATCTGTGGAATTCTTTTGCCACAAGTGGCTGTGGAGGCCAAGTCATTGAGTGCATTTAAGGCAGAGGTAGACAGATTCTTGATTAGCCAGGGCATCAAAGTGTTTGTGGAGAGGGCAGGGGATTGGGTATGACTGGAATAATTGGATCAGCCATGATTGAATGGCAGAGCAGACTCGATGGGCCAAATGGCATACTTCTGCTCTAATACCTTATGGTCTTATGGTCTAACTTTGACAATATCCTCTGATTGTATTGAGGAAGAGAGCGAGACCACTTTCCCTCTGGAGCAGTGAACAACAGGACACCGCACACAGACACCTTACCCGGCTGCAGCGAGAGATCCACAACAGCGGCGAGCAAGAGGTGGGTCCGTGCTGAACCCACGCTCACCTCAACCTTTCAATCTTCCTTGATGCTTTAATCATTGAAATGAGGTCAATCGTGGCCTCTAAGCTCAAAGGCAGCTTGTACTCACCTCCAGGCATTTACCCAGAGGCAGTAAAGTACTAGGTCACTCAATTGATCTCCAAACCGTCAATGGCAAGTTCCAACAGTTCCTAACACATTTAAGATAAAAAGTAGATGTAGAAGAAGTGAAATAAGCCGTTTCCTGGACGATCTGAAAGATGTTGCCAGCAGAAGCATTGTACGCTGTCACCATCTTGACCAGTGAGGGATTTATAAGGGTCATTGTGGCAGTTTCTTTACACAAGGAGTGGTGCGTATTTACAACGAGTTGCCAGAAATAGTGGTTGAAATGGGCATATTAGCCATACTGAAAAACCATCCAGATTAGTACATGGATAGTAGGGGTTTAGAGGGGGCTTGGGCAAAACATGAGCAGATGGGACTCACTCACTGGGCAACACAGTCAGCATGTGGACAGGCCAACTATAGAAGAGGCCATACTGCATTTAGTACAAGGCAATGCACCTGGCTTATGTCCAAATAAGGGTGATGGGTTTAACAACAAGTTGACATATATCTTGGTGGGTTATTATTTCAGAGAAAATGACCTCAGCTCCCTGGCCTCTACCATAGCCTTGGAGAGAAACAGGAATAGACAGTACTTAATTGTGGGATGGGGGACAAATTACGATCCTATCAGGCAGAAACTTGGCAGCATAAACTGGAAATGGATGTCCTCAGGAAAATGCACAATGGAAAAATGGAAATTATTTTGGGAGCACTGAATGGGATTTTCTATTTGAGGCAGGGAAAGGATGATTGGGTGAAGGATTAATGGAACAAGAGATGTGGAATATCAAGTTAGGAGGAAGAATGAAGCCAACAGTACTTAAGATTTAGCAAGAATCAGACAGGGTGCCTGAGTGTTAAGGGGTAGCCAGGAAGGAATGCAGAAATGGGCCTGAAGAGATAGAAGGGAAAATGAGAAGGCCTTGGCTCATAGGATTAACAAAAACACAAAGTTGTTTTACACACACATGAAGAGAGAAAACGAGATTGAGTGTAGGGCCAATCAGCGATAGAAGAGGAAATGTATGCCTGGAGTCAGAGGAGGTAGGGGAGGCCCTTACTGAGCACTTCGCCAGTGGCCAGAACATTAATGAATGTGAAGCCAGTGTAGAACAGGCTGATGTGCTGCAACACACAGAGTATGTGTTGGAACCTCTGTAAACATTAGAATAGAGAAGACCCCAGGGTCAGACTAGATACACCTAGGTCACTACAGGAAACAAGGGAAGAGATTGCTGCCTCTTTTTCAATCATCTTTGTACCTTTACTGCCATAGGGGTGATTGGAGAGTGGCAAATGTTATTATTTTGTTTAAGAAAGAGAATAGGGATGTTCCTGGGAATTTGACATCAGTGTGTCTTGCTTCAGTGATGGGTAAACTATTGGATTCTTAAAGAACAGCATTTATGAGCATTTGGAGAAGCATAGACTGAAGAAGGATAGTTATCATGGCTTTGTGAGGGGCAGGTTGTGTCTCACGAGTCTGAAAAAATACTTTGACCAGCAGCCAAACCAGACATCGGATGATTGGAGAGGAGGGATTTCAGTCAGATCTGCTGCTCGAGGATCGAAGGCAGGAGTGGGTCGCAGCAGCATGATAGAGCTTTGACCTGACCAATCGGCATGTGGGATTGATTAGTAAAAGCAAAGTAAAGGAAGGCAAGGGCAAGCTCAGTGACCATTGTCCGAGTGGACAGAGTCAGAGTGGTGATCTAGAGGCTTTAGCTCTTTGAGGCTTCACTCAGAGAAAGCAAAGGAAAGAAAAGCTCAAGTTGTTTTATTCTTGTCTTTATATCCACTCAGCTAGGACAGTAGGGATGCCAGGCAAGATAGCTGGATACTCCTCTTATGGGATGTGGGAATGCAGGGAGATGAAATCGTGGATAAACTAAATAAGTATTTTGCATTAGTCTTCCCTGTGGAAGACACCAGCAGCATGGCAGAAGTTCCATGTGTCAGGGGTCGTGAAGTGTGTGAAGTTACCATAACTAGAGAGAGGGTTCTTGGGAAACTGCAAGGTCTGAAGATAAATATGTCACCTGGACCAGATGGTTACACCCTAGAGTACTGAGAGAGGAGGCTGCTGAGATTGTGGAGGCATTAATAATGATCTTTCAAAAATCACTAGATTCTGGAATGGGTCTGGAAGACTGGAAAATTGCAAATGTCACTCCACTCTTCAAGAAGGGAGAGAGGCAGAAGAAAGGAATCTATAGGCCAGTTAGTCTGACCTCAGTGGTTGGGAAGATGTTGGAGTCAGCTATCAGGGATGAGGTTTCAAGGTACATGAAGGCACATGATAAATAGGCCACACTCAGCATGGATTCTTAAAGGGAAAGTCTTGCCTGACAAATCTGTAGGAATTCTTTGAAGGCACCCACCAGCCTTCTCCTTCCCACCCTCCCCCCACCTTCTTTATAGGGCCCCGGCCCCCTCCCTCTTCAGTCCTGACGAAGGGTCTTGGCTGGAAACGTTGACTGCTCGTTTCCACAGATGCTGCCTGACCTGCTAAGTTCTTCCAGCTTGTTTGTACGTGTTGCTTTGACCACAGCATCTGCAGTGTACTTTGTGTAGGCTGCTTAACAAGCTATGTGCCCATGGTATTAAAGGAAAGATTCTAGCATGGGTCAAGCAGTGGCTGATTGGCAGGAGACAAAGAATGGGAATGAAGGGGCCTTTTCTGGCTGGCTGCCAGTGGCTAGTGGTGTTCCACAGGGATCTGTGTTAGCTCTGATTGTTTTTATGTTATATATCAATGATTAAGATGATGAAATTGATGATTTTCTTGCAAAGTTTGCAGATGATATAAAGATAGGTGTAGGGGCAGGTAGTTTTGGGGAAAGATCTTATGGTCTTTGAGACAGTGATGAAGAAGGTTTACGAAGGTCGAGCAGTAGATGTGGTATACATGGACTACCAACTTAGAGGAGTACACGGCATCAGTGTCCAGCTATATCAGCAAGTGCATCGATGATGTCACTGAGTCCAAGACCATCACTCACGCGCTAACCAGAAGCCATGGATGACTGCGGAGGTGTGTGCACTGCTGAGGACTTGTGACTCCACCTTCAGAAAAGGTGACAAGGCAGCCCTAACAACAGCGAGAGCCAAACCGTCCCAGGCCATCAGAGAGGCAAAGCGTGCACATGCCCAGCGAATCCACAGCCACTTCCAGGACAGCGGCGACACTTAGCGCATGTAGAAGGGCATTCGGGACAACATCACCTGACTGTGCGGGTGATGCCTCCCTCCCAGACTCGCTGAATAACTTCTATGCTCATTTTGAGGTGGAAAATGACATGGCAGCGAGGAAGTCCACCCCTCCTCCAAATGACCAGGTGCTGTGTCTCACCGTGGCCAATGTGAGGAGAACCCTGTGCAGGGTCAATCCATGGAAGGCTGCTGGACCAGACAATATTCCTGGCAGAGAGCTTAGAGGATGCACAGACCAGCTAGCAGATGTTCTCACTGACATCTTCAACATCTCCCTGACCAGCACTATCGTTCCAATGTGCTTCAAGGCCGCCGCCATCGTCCCCGTGCCGAAGAAGTCTTCAGTGTCCTGCCTAAGTGACTACCGTTCCATTGCACTCACATCCATCATCATGAAGTGTTTCGAGAGGCTCGTCATGAGGCACATCAAGACCCTGCTACCCCCCTCACTGGACCCCCTGCAGTTTGCGTACCGTCCCAACCGTTCATCAGACGATGCCATTGCCATCACCCTCCACCTGGCCCTAACCCACCTGGACAAAAAAGACACGTACATTCAAATACTGTTCATAGACTTCAGTTCAGCATTCAACACAATCATCCTTCAGAAACTGATTGGAAAGCTGAGCCTACTGGGCCTGAACACCTCCCTCTGCAACTGGATCCTAGACTTCCTGACTGGGAGATCTCAGTCAGTCCGGATCAGGAGCAGCATCTCCAACACCATCACACTGAGCACGGGGGCTCCCCAGGGCTGTGTGCTCAGTCCACTGCTGTTCACCCTGCTGACCCACGACTGTGCTGTAACACACAGCTCGAACCACATCATCAAGTTCACCGATGACACGACCGTGGTGGGTCTCATCAGCAAGAACGACGAGTCAGCTTACAGAGAGGAGGTGCAGCGGCTAACAGACTGGTGCAGAGCCAACAACCTGTCTCTGAACGTGAACAAAACAAAACAGATAGTTGTTGACTTCAGGAGGGCATGGAGTGACCACTCTCTGCTGAACGTCAACGGCTCCTTGGTAGATATCGTTAAGAGCACCAAATTTCTTGGTGTTCACCTGGCGGAGAATCTCACCTGGTCCTTCAATATCAGCTCCATAGCAAAAAAAGCCCAGCAGCATCTCTACTTTCTGCGAAGGCTGAGGAAAGTCCATCTCCCATCCCCCATCCTCATCACATTCTACAGGGGTTGTATTGAGAATATCCTGAGCAGCTGCATCACTGCCTGGTTTGGAAATTGCATCATCTCAGATCTCCCTGCAGTGGATAGTGAGGTCAGCTGAGAAGATCATTGGGGTCTCTCTTCCCACCTTTACAGACATTTACACTACAAACTGCATCCGCAAAGCAAACAGTATTATGAAGGACCCCACGCACCCCTCATACAGATTTTTACATAGAACATAGAATATTACAGCACATTACAGGCCCTTTGGCCCACAATGTTGTGCCAACTCTCAAACCCTGCCTCCCATATAACCCCCCACATTAAATTCCTCCATATACCTGTCTAGTAGTCTCTTAAACTTCACTAGTGTATCTGCCTCCACCACTGACTCAGGCAGTGCATTCCACACACCAACCACTCTCTGAGTGAAAAACCTTCCTCTAATATCCCCCTTGAACTTACCTCCCCTTACCTTTAAGCCATGTCCTCTTGTACTGAGCAGTGGTGCCCTGGGGAAGAGGCACTGGCTGTCCACTCTGTCTATTCCTCTTAATATCTTGTATACCTCTATCATGTCTCCTCTCATCCTCCTTCTCTCCAAAGAGTAAAGCCCTAGCTCCCTTAATCTCTGATCATAATGCATTCTCTCTAAACCAGGCAGCATCCTGGTAAATCTCCTCTGTACTCTTTCCAATGCTTCCACATCCTTCCTATAGTGAGGCGACCAGAACTGGACACAGTACTCCAAGTGTGGCCTAACTAGAGTTTTATAGAGCTGCATCATTACATCGCATCTCTTAAACTCTATCCCTCGACTTATGAAAGCTAACACCCCATAAGCTTTCTTAACTACCCTATCTACCTGTGAGGCAACTTGCAGGCATCTGTGGACATGTACCCCCAGATCCCTCTGCTCATCCACACTACCAAGTATCCTGCCATTTACTTTGTACTCTGCCTTGGAGTTTATCCTTCCAAAGTGTACCACCTCACACTTCTCTGGGTTGAACTCCATCTGCCACTTCTCAGCCCACTTCTGCATCCTATCAATGTCTCTCTGTAATCTTTGACAATCCTCTACACTATCTACAACACCTCCAACTTTTGTATCATCTGCAAACTTGCCAACACACCCTTCTACTCCCACATCCAGGTCGTTAATAAAAATCACGAAAAGTAGAGGTCCCAGAACAGATCCTTGCGGGACACCACTAGTCACAACCCTCCAATCTGAATGTACTCCCTCCACCACAACCCTCTGCCTTCTGCAGGCAAGCCAATTCTGAATCCACCTGGACAAACTTCCCTGGATCCCATGCCTTCTGACTTTCTGAATAAGCCTACCATGTGGAACCTTGTCAAATGCCTTACTAAAATCCATGTAGATCACATCCACAGCACTACCCTCATCTATATGCCTGGTCACCTCCTCAAAGAACTCTATCAGGCTTGTTAGGCACAATCTGCCCTTCACAAAGCCATGCTGACTGTCCCTGATCAGACCATGATTCTCTAAATGCCCATAGATCCTATCTCTAAGAATCTTTTCCATCAGCTTTCCCACCACAGACGTAAGGCTCACTGGTCTATAATTACCTGGAGTATCCCTACTACCTTTTTTGAACAAGGGGACAACATTCACCTCCCTCCAATCCTCCGGTACCATTCCCATGGACAACGAGGACATAAAGATCCTAGCCAGAGAGTCAGCAATCTCTTCCCTCGCCTCGTAGAGCAGCCTGGGGAATATTCCATCAGGCCCCAGGGACTTATCCATCCTAATGTATTTTAACAACTCCAACACCTCCTCCTCCTTAATATCGACATGCTCCAGAACATCAACCTCACTCATATTGTCCTCACCGTCATCAAGTTCCCTCTCAGTGGTGAATACCGAAGAGAAGTATTCATTGAGGACCTCGCTCACTTCCACAGTCTCCAGGCACATCTTCCCACTTTTATCTCTAATCGGTCCTACCTTCACTCCTGTCATCCTCTTGTTCTTCACATAGTTGTTGAATGCCTTGGGGTTTTCCTTTACCCTACTCGCCAAGGCCTTCTCATGC